>NC_133373.1:23406266-23509240 GCF_049309525.1 Garra rufa
TCCATCATTAAAAACCCTTTTGGGAAGAGACGAATAAAGGAGAAAATTATACCCGTGATTAATGAAACTATCATAATTTTAAAGATTATCATTTTCCCCAGGCTTTTCATTTTCTCTTATCTTTATTTTCAAACCTGCAACAATAGAGTGGGGTTCGTTTTTGCTGTTCTGTAAAATATTTCTTTCATGCATGTCAAGCCAAAATACAACCTGTATTTCATTCTAAAATATTAATTTCCTATATACTACAAACCCAGCAATGCAGCTTGTTTGTTTAAAACACAATGTGACATAAAAGGCCCATTGGATCTCAATAATGCATCTAGCAGTGGAAGGCTGTTTGTTTTGTTAGACTGTTCTAGGAGCTTTATAAAGCCGCTGGGAGTGGTAAATCAGATCGAGCAGTGTTTTCAGGCAAAGTTAATCAGCTCAGGCCAGCGGCTTTTCCTAAACCCTTAGAATCCAATACATTTAGTGGGAGGGGAAAGAGAGAGAATTCAGCTGATCTTAGGAAATATCAGTGCCGAGCACGTCCTGCCCGGTTCGGTCTTTAAAGAGTGTGCGTACCGGCAAGCTATGTGACTCAGAACACATACACACACACACACACCACTCCCCCTCCCGTCATACGCTCAGACCTGTGATGACATCACACATTCCCATACAAACGATTGGCTGGAGGCACAAGGGGAATCGTTCCTGCAGATAGAGTAAAGACAGAGGGATGTTGAGACCGGTGCTGCACACATGCACACACTCCCACTTTTTTCTATTACATTGGAAGGATATGGACAGCTTTGCATTCTGATTGCTTACGTCATATGACGAGAAGCAAGTACGGAACCTAAAGAATACATGAAGGTCTTCCTCTGTATTGACAAGCAACATCAAAACCTCCACAAGAGGAAGGTCAAGAGTAGTTAACCTCTGACCGTCACAGGTGGATGTGCTCTTCGTGAACTTAGGATCACAAAGGCATTCTGGCAATGGATGTCAAGGGCAAGGCTGCAAGACGATGGGAGGATATAGCTGCAAAAAAGAAGTCTGGCACATCCCTCAACTTAGTGCAAGGGGTTTCTCGACACCTGCGTGGTAAGATATACTTGTACAAAAATGCATCTGGTGTCAATTATGCACGTTTATATGCAGTACTTTATGCCATATTTGACTGCATATCTGACTTCTGCTTTTATGCTGTGAAAAACAAATTTTCACTTAGAACTTGCTAGTAAATTTCATTATTAATTACAAAGAAACAGCTAATAGCTCATTGACTTAAATGTGAAATTTTAAATTAGAAAGACTAAAATAGTGTTTCAATGTAAAACATACTCCAGTAATTTTTGTTTTATTTACAGCTTCGAAAAATCATTTTGAATGTGTTAATGTTGTGTTATTCTGAGTATTTTTTTTTGGCAATGACAGTGTCCTCTGTAGGGGGGCTCAGCAGGTTCTTGGATGTGCTGTGGATCATTTCTGACTGTGTGAGAGAGACAGTCAAGAAAGTGTTGATTAATCTTGTTGGTTATTTTAGAAATGTAATTAGGAATTTGAATAAATGCCTGGTTGTTTTATATGCAGTAGGTGCAGTGGGGATGCTTTGTTTTTGTATATGTGTCAAAAGGACATACAGTGAGTTTGCATCTGTGTTTCCCGCTCAAAGTCACTCTGTCCTTATGATGGTGGGCTGGGCACTCTCTCTCTCTCTCTCTCTCTCTCTCTCTCTCTCTCTCTCTCACACACACACACACACACACCAATGCAGCTGCAAATCTTTTCTGTTGCCATCTATCATACTCCTCTTCTCATCAATATTTGATTGCTTTAGCTCTGAAACAGACTTGATCGAACTATTAATTCACAAAATACAAGATTTTTAGCGCAAATTACAGTGGCACATGTGGTCTGCATTATGCATGAGCCTGGTCCCCTTTTCTCACATACACACACACACACACACACACACACACACACACAGACGGTGTGTGACATAGTGACCGGCTTTAGTGTAATCCATCAGACAGTGCTTTCATTAAAGACGTTGGCTCTGCGTCAGTTGTCAGCTCTTGCTGATATAACTGTTAGGAGAAAGGATATTACTGCCACCTTGCAGTTCACAATCAGGGCTGGATTTTTTGTTTTTTTTGTTTTGTTTGTCTTTAGGCTGCTTGCATTTTCTTACCGGATACAGTAGGAAATATTATTGTGAGTGAGCTTGTGAAAATTGGGTAAAAGCTTTACAGTATCTTCTCAGACAAATGGTTACTTCTGTAGTGTCTGTTCTTCTTAATTACACTAATTTCTCTTTTTAGTTGGTCAAAAGATTTTAAGAGATTTACCCAAAAATGACAATTCTGTCATTAATTACTCATCCTTGTGTCGTTTCAAAAATGTAAGACCTTTGTTCGTCTTTGGAACACAAATTAAGATATTTTTGATGATATCTGAGAGCTTTCTGACCCTACATAGACAACATTGCAACTGACACGTTCAAGCCCCAGAAAGATAGTAAGAACAGCATTAAAACACTCCATGTGATATCAGTGGTTGTTTGCAAGCAGAGGAAGAGAAGAAATTGTTAAATAAAACAATGTTACATGGGCTATTTTAATGATGTCCTTACTACCTTTCTGGGCCTTAAACATGTCAGTTGTGTTTTTGTCTATGCAGCTTTAGAAAGCTCTCAGATTTTATCAAAAATATGTTATTTTGTGTTCAGAAGATGAATAAATGAGGGTGAGTAATTAAGCCCGAAATTATTTATACCCCTGGCAAATTCTTACTTTTATTCAACCAGCAAGTTTTTTTTTTATTAGAAATGACACAGACGTCTCCCAGAAGATAATAAGATGAAGTACAAGAGGCATCATTGTGAAAATGAAGAAAACATTATTGCTCATCTTTTATTTACATTTGAAAAAAAAGTGAAATGTGCAAAATCATTCATACCCTTCTCAATAATCAATAGAAAAGACTTTATTGGCTATTACAGCAATCAAACGCTTCCTATAATAGCTGACCAGCTTTTTGCATGTCTCCATTGATATTTTTGCCCATTCATCTTTAGCGATGAGCTCCAACTCTTTCAGGTTGGAGGGTCTCCTTGCCATCACCCTGATCTTTAGCTCCCTCCACAGATTCTCAATTGGATTTAAGTCAGGACTCTGGCTGGGCCACTGCAAAATGTTAATGTTTTTGTCTGCTAACCATTTCTTCACCACTTTTGCTGTGTATTTTGGGTCGTTGTCGTGCTGAAATGTCCACTGGTCCTCAAGGCCAAGTTTCTCTGCAGACTGTCTGATGTTGTTGTTAAGAATTTTGATGTATTGCTCCTTTTTCATGGTGCCGTTTACTGTGATTAGGTTCCCTGGTCCACAGGCTGAAAACATCCCCAAAACATTAGGTTCCACCACCGTGTTTGACAGTGGGGATGGTGTTCTTAGGGTTTAAGGCTTCTCCTTTTTTACGCCAAATGAAGGCTACATCATTGTGGCCAAACAATAACATTTTTGTTTCATCTGACCATAAAACAGAAGACCAGAAGTCTTCTTCTTTGTCCAGATGAGCATTTGCAAAGGCCAAGCGGGCTTTTGTGTGTCTTATCTGGAGAAGTGGTGTTCTCCTTGGTCTGCGTCCGTGGAACCCAGCGGTGTACAGTGTCTGTTGGACTGTCTGCCTTGAGATGTTGCCACCAGCAGAGCCCAGATTCATCAGGATGTCCTTGGTGGTGATCCTTGGATTCTTTTTCACCTCTCTCACTATCCTCCTGGCCAGCACAGGTGTCACTTTTGGCTTCCATCCACATCCTCTGAGATTGTTCACAGTGTGGAACGTCTTGTTTTTTTTAGTAATACTTTGCACTGTAGCCACTGGAACTTTAAAACATTTAGATATGGTCTTATAGCCCTTTCCTGATTTGTGAGCAGCCACAATGAGCAGCCGCAGGTCCTCAGTGAGCTCCTTTGTCTTAGCCATGACTGTCCACAAACCAACAGCAGAGAGCTTCTGTTTTTCATTTGTTGAGTTGATTAAAACAGCTGTTCCCAATGAATCACGGAAATTAGGATGCTTTAGAACAGCTTGGACTATTTGGAATGGTATAGAACTTTGGATTTTCCCATAGACTGTGACAGTTTGCAAGGGGATTGATTAATTTTGGACATGCCACTTTTTGTTCAAATGTAAATAAAAGCTGAGAAATATTTTTTTCCACAATGATGCCTCTTGTACATCGTCTTATTATCTTTTTGGAGAGGCCTGTGTCATTTCCGGTCAAAAAAACTTGCTGGTTGAATAAAAGTAACTTTAAGTCAGAATTTGCCAGAGGTATGAATATTTTCGGGCTTGACTGTACCTATATTTTGGTCATATCGAACAGTAGCTATTTTGCTCTGAAAAACAAAGAACTGACTTTTATTGTGATTCTTGATGGGTCGTATAATAGTATTTTATGTTTTGTTTAAGATTTAAGATCAGTTATGTTACTCAGAATTCTGATGTGTTCTGTTTTTTCTTTAGATGAACAGGAAGCTGTGCAGAAGCGAACTTTCACAAAATGGATCAACTCTCATCTAGCAAAGGTGAGCCGAGTCATGTGTGAGATTTCTGAACCAACATAGAGTCAAACCAAAATGTATTCAGAGACCTTCAACATTTCTCACATTATCACAGTTTATTCATTATAGTTTAGAAAATGGTAATAAGATAAGATAATAACTCATAAATTAGACTGGGTCAGAACAAATTAATCTTGATAATCTCAGATAACTTTGATAGAAAGGTATGCAATGGATTACAATCAACCAAAAATTACTATTAGTTTGACAATATTTATACAACTATCAATACTTTGTTGACCAATTACCAAGCAATGCCTAATTTTGTTCAGTCTGTGGTGTAAAAAGGTCACATTAGCAATTAAAGGCAAAAACACTTTTTTTAAGGTCAGGTCAAAGTGTCTGAATAATTTTGGGTCCCAAATTTTCATCAATTTTACTGGTAGTCCACAGAATTTTGAGGTATAATACTGTATGTCACAGTTGACTTTATTTTGCTATTCTCACTTACATAATGAACTATAGTGTCCTGTACCCATTATATCTGGTGTCTGAATATTTTTTTTGACTGTATATTCATGTGTGAGAGAAAAAAAGCAACTGAAGGTTGTTATAGCCACTTTACTCCACAGTGCAGAATTAATCTGTCACAAGACTGGTGGCACCAGTCCAGGTCCAACATAAATGTACACTTTAATCTCCTCTTTAAATTACTGTGCCTCATTTACCAGGGTACAGTCAGTCTGCTGACAGGATTTACCTATAGACAGCTATGCAACAGTACAACATTATGCAACAAAAAACATGCTGTGTCACACAGTCTTGTGTAATATGTGACCCTGGACCACAAGTCCAGTCTTAAGTCGCTGGGGTATATTTGTAGCAATAGCCAAAAATACATTGTATGGGTCAAAATTATTGATTTTTCTTTTATGCCAAAAATCATTAGGAAATTAAGTAAAGATCATGTTCCATGAAGATTTTTTGTAAAATTCCTACTAAAAATATATCAAAATGTAATTTTTGATTAGTAATATGCATTGTTAAGAACTTAATTTGGAGAAATTTAAAGGTGATTTTCAAATAGATGTATCTCGGCCAAATATTGTCCTATCCTAATAAACCATACACCAATAGAAAGCTTATTCATTGAGCTTTCATGTGATGTATACATCCCAGTTTTGTAAAATTTAACCTTATGACTGGTTTTGTGGTCCAGGGTCACATATTGCTTTTAGAACTGCTTTTTGAACAGAAATGTGGTTGTGGTTGTGGTTATAATTATATAAAAACACTATTGTAATCAGCATTCTGCCAAGTGCTGTCAATTGAGTTTAACTTGACTCATTTGAATTTCTATTATCACAAAAGGGACACGATTAAAAGCTTTCCCAATAACAGGTGCTTGTATAAATTTGCATGAAAAACAGGACACAAGCATTTGGCCTCATGATATGCGTGTAATAATAGCTTGATGGCTTATTGATTTGTGTGTAAAGAGTGACTGGTCAAGCCATTTTTTTAATTAGCCGCCACTCCAGATAATTCCAGTATGATCACCGAGACCTGACTTGGCTAATCTTCTGCGACGAGGAGCAGAAAATTCATTTGAAATATCATTCTTTGGGGAATACGTCTTGACGTGGCTTTTTGTATTAGGTTGCACATCAGCGCCTCTCCAGCGTAAAATGTTAACCACAGAAGATTTGACGTTCGTACACTCTCTAGCCGTTATTTATTTATCTGTTTGCTCATTACCATCTGTCATGGACATATTGGACCTGTCAGTTAGAGTTGGCAGTGTTAGATTCACAGCGTCACTGTGCTTCAAGACGACGGTCTTATGAATTGGTTTATGCTCTGAGTATTTCTCAGACAGGAATCCTCAAGTTTAATGTTTCCACTCTTGTTTTAAACAGCTACTGCATGGCTAGATGCTTTCTGATGTATAAACACTCTGTGTAGCAGTTTTTTACAAATACATTTTTAAATACTGTATATACAGTTGAAGTCAAAAGTTTACATACACCTTGCAGAATCTGCAAAATGTTAATTATTTTACCAAAATAAGAGGGATCATACAAAATGCATGATATTTTTTTAATCAGTACTGACCTGAATAAGTTATTCAACATAAAAGATGTTTACAGTCCACAAGATAAAATAATAGTTGAATTTATAAAAAATGACCCCATTCAAAAGTTTACACACACTTGATTCTTAATACTGTTTTGTTACCTGAATGATCCACAGCTGTGTTTTTTATTTTTCTTATTTAGTGATAGTTGTTCATGAGTTCCTTGTTTGTCCTGAACAGTTAAACTGCCTGCTGTTCTTCAGAAAAATCTTTCAGGTCCCACATATTCTTTGGTTTTGCAGCATTTTTGTGTATTTGAACCTTTTCCAACAATGACTGTATGATTTTGAGATCAGTCTTTTTACACTGAGGACAACTGAGGGACTCATATGCAACTATTACAGACGGTTCAAACACTCACTGATGCTTCAGAAGAAAAAAGATGCACAAAGAGCTGGGGGGTGAAAACTTTTTGAATTTGAAGATCAGGGTACATTTAACTTATTTTGTATTTTGGGGAACATGTAAGTATCTTCTGTGGCTTCTGAAGGGCAGTACTAAGAGGCAAAATAAGAAAAATGTACACATCCTCTTTCCATTCAAAAGTTTACACCCCTGGCTCTTAAAGCATTGTTTTTCCTTCTGAAGCATCAGTGAGCGTTTGAACCTTCTGTAACAGTGTTCCAGTTGTCCCTCAGTCCCTCAGTTGTCCTCAGTGTGAAAAGATGGATCTCAGAATCATATAGTCATTGTTTGAAAGGGTTCAAATACACAAAAATGCTGAAAAACCAAATAATTTGTGGGACCTGAAAGATTTTTCTGAAGAACAGCAGACAGTTTAACTGTTCAGGACAAACAAGGGACTCATGAACATCTATCACTAAACAAACAAACACATAAATAATTAAAAAAAAAAAACTGCTGTGGATCATTCTGGTAACAACACAGTATACTACTAACAACTATTATTTTCCTTTGTGGACTATATGTAAACGTCTTTTATGTGAAATATCTTATTCAAGTTAGCGCTCAATAAAAACAACATGCATTTTATCCTTCTTATTTTGGTATAATTAATATTTAGCAGATTCTGTAAACTTTTGACTTCAACTGTATTTTTTTAAATAACATTATTTAGCTGTAATTTATTTGTATTTTATTTTTTGTAATTTTAGTACTTAAACATGTATTTTCAGTTAAATTTTTATATAAATGTTATTAATTATATTTTATTTTACACATTTTTTAATAACGCTGCTGTATCATGGTGATAGTTGATTATAGGCAAAATTATAAAGAAAAAAGTAAGCAGGATCAGATCAAGATTTCGCTCTTAGTGCATAGCATTGAAGAGAGATAGAGAAGAAAATCCACCCTGCTGTATATATTAACTTGATCCAGCAATCCCATTGTATGAAAGAGATGTGACATGATCCTATTGCTTCAATAGACATGAGATTTTTTTTTTTTTTTTTCATGAAATGTGTGTGCAGGAAGGACAGAAATGAAGACCGTCTCATTAAAATTGCAAATAGAGAACTATTTGAACTGGTTCTACATCTGTCAGAATCAATTACATTCATTGTATCTTGTAAATCCAAATAATTTGTTCAATAGCCGAACACCACCACACCATCCCTGGCACCCGCTGTTCCCACTTCTTTGCTGTTGGCCTTTAACCTCATCCTACCGCTGAATGATGTTGCCTTGGTGACAGCACTCTCAAGTATTTGAGGGAGAAGTTTGAGAATGCATGTGCCCAAAAGCAGGAAATATGACTCTTATATTGTTGACAGGATGATTTTAAACATAGGCACATAGACTGAAGAGAAACTGTGTGTGCTATTAGTGATCAACCATGTTTACATTTGGGTTTCAGGTATTTCTGGTCTCTAGCCCTCCACCAGATCACTAATGCAAATTATCTGCAGTAATTTTCCAGCTCCATAAATCATAGCCCAAAGGCTTTGGATTAATTCTTAGCATGTGTAAGATAGCACAGAATGAGAATTACATACCACTTCTATCGCTCCTCTCATTCCTTTCTAGAAGTATCAAAAGAGTATTAGAGAATGTGCCCACAGGTCTGTGATAGATAATGAAATGTAATTAGGTGTGAACAGAGTAAATTAGGTCTGTTATTTTTAAGTTTCACTAGTAAGTGATAGAGATGTTGCACTGAGGCCTCAAAGCCTTTTATAGGTTGACAGAAACGGAATGCTTACTGAAAGGTTTTCGCAGTATTGTCTTTTGCAGAGTTTGGAGTATTCAGCGAAGCATTAACCTTTGAACATGTTCCTGCACTAGAGTTATGGCTGTATCTCACTATACTATATAAGAATATGCTTATTATTAGCTTTGTCTCTGTTGATTAAAGGGAACATATGATGACAATCTGACTTTTTCTATTTAAATGCTATAATCAGGAGCATCTTCCAGCCCAGAAAACGTGAAAAAGGACAACCCAGTAACTTCTCAGCAAGCATGTGAAAAAACGAGCCGCTCAGATTTTGCTCCTGTAGTGACGTAGAAAGGGGATCTTATTATGAAATTACCGCCCCTTAATCTGCACGTTTCCACCTATGGCGCCACCATTTTGTTTTTGTGATTTCTTTCCCAGCTATTTATCTTCACAGACATAACCAACTGATTATGTGTGTTTTTACCATAAACCTGTTTGTATTTGACAGTTTAAGTGCAATAAGACATGAAAGAGAACTTAGTTTAGTACTCTGCCGTGTGACAGCTGCTTTCTGTGCGCGTGCTTCCGATGTGTGCGATCCGAAAACCGTATACCAGTTAAACTGATATTGGTTTAAAACGCGTTGTTTTTAGCATGATAGATATGAATCGAAAACCAAACAAATGGTTTTTAGCAGAGTTTCTGAGGTATGAGTTGTAAGGCACAGTCCTGTTCCAAAAAGAGGGGCAGAGACCAGCAGCTCATTTGCATTTAAAGAGCCATGCATGAAAACAGCGAATTTCTGCTTTTACTCAAAATAGGCATTTTCAAAATTATATGTAGGGTATTTTGAGCTGAAACTTTACAGACACAGTCTGGGGACTCCTAAGACTTATATTACATCTTGTAAAAGGGGCATAATACACTCTAAAACTGCTGGGTTAAAAACAACCCAATTTGGGTTAATTGGCGACCCAGCACTGGGTAAATATTGGACAGAACACATGCTGGGTTATTTTGACTCTCAGTTGGTTGGGTTAAATGTTTTTTGGGTTGCTGGATTGTTTTATTTAAGTCAACTATTGTTTAAAAATTACTATATTGCTGACTTAAATGGGCTGGAAATTAAAAATTACGCACAGAATTATAGAGACAACAGCAATAGAAAAGCAATAAAAAAGATGAATATTTATTATTTGGCAAGAACACCAATGGACAAAAATATAAGACAAACAGAATTTATTTGGATGAATAAAGCATAGTTTACAATATTACATACATTTAAACTTGTTTAACGAGCATTTTAGAAAAAAAAAGAAACATTTAAAAGTATCATGTCAATTTCCATTCTCTGTAATCTCTTTTCACTGAAATAGTGGTAATTCTCATGCTGGTGTCAATTCTGTCATTCATTTTCACTTTCATCTCATTTCAAACCCATTTGATTTTTTTATACTATGGAACACAAGAGGAAAATGAATGGATAGTGGTTTCATGAAAGAATCATTCATTTGAGCCAGATCTTTTGAATAATTCAGTTGATGCCGTTCAAAGAACCATTCTGAATGATTCATACGAATCAGACTCTGGAACTCACTGGAGTTCACTGGAGGGGAAGATTGTGAGTGAATAATTTCTGTTTGTTTCTCATCTAAAGGTATGGTATGACTTAGCCTTGGAACATAGCACACTTACATGTATTATTAAGTGTAAGGACCGGTTTTATAATAAATTGACGTTTTCTGTGTCTTTTTTGAAGCTTGAAACCTCAAGTCCTTTTTCAGTGTAGTTTTAACATAGGCTTATTGGAAATATGTGCCTCTATATACATTTCTGCAAAACTGAAAAAACGTACCTATATGTACAAATCACTGCAGTTTCCAATTGAAATGAACACTAGAGGCAGTAAAAATCCAACAACTTTTATTCTTTTCCGCACAAAGTATAATTTACAGGTACAGAGTTTTGATTAATAAAGCCTAATTTTCACACAAGTACTTGCGGAAAATTATGTTATGACTTCTAAACAATTTTAACATCTTGCACAATTTGAGAACTGATACTTTTGAGCGTTGTCGTCACATATACAGCTTCATATGAATTGAGTTTTCTAATTCACTAGGTTTGCTCAGTAGCTCACGCAATACGGCTTTGCACTTGAGTGATGAGGAGCTCCAATTCGAGCCACATGAAACTACAGTTCGACAAAACAGCTTAAATTCACTGTTAAAATAGCACGACTGCATCAACAAATGCAATTTTATACCACTTTAGCATTTGTTACCACTACCGGGTAGGTTTAGAGTTGGGTTGTTGTAGGGGATATTTATAAAATGATAGCGCATTGACCTTTAGCAATACTCTATGGATATTTGAATTCTAAACAGCTGCAATAGCAGCATAATAAAAATGCAGCAATTTGTGCCTGTACCAGAATTATAAAAACGTGCTACGGTCATGTACTGAACGTGTGTTTTAGAACCACTCTCTGGACATTTCACTTTGAAACTGCCACAAAATGTATGTAAAATTATGATGTTATGGAAATGTATATACCCAGATAGCACACATACGTCTGCAAGATGTCTGTTAAAGATCTCTTTAACATCTGGAAAGCATCTGCTGTGTACAAACATCTGACAGACGTCTTTTAGATGTCAGTTTTTACATTTATTCTAAATCATAAACATCTTAAAGACATCTAATATACATCTATTTGACATCGGATAGGAAATGTCCAATAGACGTATTGCAGATGAGCAAACATAAAAAAAAAATACGTCATGCAGATGTAGATACGGACGTCAAATAGCCGTGCCCCTGATACCACATGTACATCTCGGAGACGTCTATTTGATGTCTGCATTTACATGTGGAAGACGTATGTTTTAGAGTGTGTGCTCATCTGCAATACGTCTATAGGACGTTTCCTATCAGATGTCATATAGACATCTATTAGATGTCTTTAAAATGTTTATGAATTTAGAGTGTATGTAAAACTGACATCTTCCAGATGTCTATTAGATGGTTGTACACAGCAGATCTTTAACAGACATCCCAGATAGCACACGTATCTGCAAGATGTCTGTTAAAGATCTCTTGATCCGGAAAGCATCTGCTATATACAAACATCTGACAGACGTCTGGAAGATGTCAGTTTTACATACATTCTAAATCATGAACATCTTAAAGACATCTAATAGACATCTATTTGACATCTAATAGGAGATGTCCTATAGTATAATATAGTCATATTGTAAATGAGCAAACACTATGTAAATGCAGACATCAAATAGACGTCTCTGAGATGTTTGTGTGCTATCTAGGACATATTTTCATGAGCCTGAGTTGGTAACTGTATGTTCAAGGGTGTCCAGTACATTCTTTCAAAATGTTTCCTTTTATGTTCTACATGCAAAAGCAATTCAAATTGTTTCGGAACAACATGATGACAGAATTGTCATTTGAGTGTGAACTGTTTCTTTAACTCTTCTCTGTGCACATTAAAAAGGTGCAAACTTCTTACAAGATGCTCAACTAAACCAAGATCTTGGTTCAACCCAATAATCGATTCCCACAGAATTGATCAGCATTGCATTAAAAGATTTACCAAAATCCTCATACTCCAAACCATTCATTAAAAGATACCATCACAGGACGCAAAATGCCTCAGGTCTCTTTACTCATGCATGTGCTTGCAAATTTGAAGGACATCAGAGAGGCAGGACTGAAGCACTAATCTGCCTAAGAGCTTCAACTTGATTAGCCACTAGAGACAGAGAGAGAGCGAGAGAGGGGGAGAGAGAGAGAGAGAGAGGAGTGCGATTGAAAGAACGGGAATGCGTAAGAGGCCACCCTCCATTTCAATTTTGACAAATCCTCTCAGACAGGGTTAGGGCTTAATTATGGCATGCCCAATATTGAGGATGAGCTCATTTCTCATGTGTTTGACAGAAAGCATGGGTGAGCAGCACACAGCAGCCACCCGGACACCCTGCTGCCTGCACCTGCTTTATCGCTAGACATATATCAACGCCCCATCAGGTTTCACTCTGAATTATGAAATTCAGTAATCAGTGCCCACAGATTCACAAACTCTACCCTCTATTTAACAATCAGCGCTCACAGATTTGTAAGCAGTAACCTCAATTTTGTCATTTGTACCCACAGGTTCATAAACTGCACCCACTGCTTTTTAGACAGGTTTCTCAATTAAGGAATTTATGCGATTCTCATAAATCTTCTTTTTAGTTGCTCTGGAAGAGCGCTGTACTTTCATAATAATGACAATAAAATATAATTTCAGATTTTTTAAAAATGTCTAAATTATGAGGATGCTTTTGGGGATGCATGGATATGCTAGAGGGGTAGAAATATAAAATGCATTTTAGGGCTGTCAATATTTGTTAATATATGCAGTTAATTATATTGTATATTAATTTTATATTTCAGGTTTGCATGTCTAAAATTAACACTAACAGTAGGTAGAAAAAGTCATACTACAAAGTAAATATTTTTCAAATAAAAGTATTGGACTCCCTGCTTTATTTCACCCAAATTATTTTATTTTATTTTATTTTATTTTATTTTATTTTATTTTATTTTATTTTATTTTATTTTATTTTATTTTATTTTATTTTATTTTATTATTTTCTTTGCAGTCCGGTGTTGTTTTAACCTATAAAATAAATCTATAACATGAATCTAAATGTTTTTTTTATTGTATTGCACGATTTAAAATATTGCAGTTGAATAATATTAAGCCATTACCTACTCCCAACCTTTTAATTTAATTTAATTTAATTTTATTTAATTTTATTTAATTTTATTTAATTTAATTTAATTTAATTTAATTTTATTTTATTTTATTTTATTTTATTTTATTTTATTTTATTTTATTTATTTTTTATTATTATTTTATTTTATTGTATTATTTTCCTTGCAGTCCAGTGTTGTTTTAACCCCATCTATAATAAATCTGTAAAGTGAATCTAAATTTTTATTTTTTATTTTATTACACGGTTTAAAAATTATTTAGTGGACAAAATGCAGTTGATGATATAAAAGCCATGACACACTCTTTACTTTATAGATTTTTAAAGATGGGCTCTTTTTTATTTTATTTTATTTTATTTTATTTTATTTTATTTGTATTATTTTCCTTGCAGTCCAGCATTGTTTTAGGCCTATAAAATAAATAAAATAACCTATAAACCTATAAAATAAATCTATAACATAAATCTAAATATATTTTTTTAATTTAATTTAATTTTATTTTATTTTATTTTGTCCCATGTTGTTTTAACTCCATCTTTACTTTATACCAGTCTGGTTTAAAAATCCAAATAATAAAAAAAAAAAAAAAAATTCAACTTATCGCATGATTTTAAAAATGATTGAGTGGACAAGTTGAACAGTATTAAGCCGTGACCTACTCTCAACCTTAATTGAACTTGTCTCTGCCCTCTAACAGTGTCTCTCTCATCTCTGATTGATATTGAAAACAGTTCGAGTGGCCCTCAGGCATTTGTATGTTCACATGAACTTTGATTGGGTTACACAGGACATGCCGCTACCGTAGCTAAACGCTGTCACTCGGCTGAATACATCAGCAGCGGCTGGCGTGACAGTCTATTTCCATCAGTAATAACCAGACACAGATAATTAGTTTGTTAAGCCCTGCTGGTTGTGCCTTTGTGTTTTTCCCTCTTATTTTTCATTAGTTGCATAATTACTCAAAGTGCCTCTTTTTAATGTAATATCCTATAAGGTGATTTTATCCAATTAGCTTTTGAATTATTTAGAGCTAATTAGAATATCTTAGCAATTCCTCCCCCTGCTCTCTCAAAAATGCTTCAAGAATTAATCTTTTAAAAACATCACTCACTTCCCCTTTCTGCCTCTAATTAAGGTCATCGTGCTGTCGTTCATCTTAAAATCGTTCACTTTTACTCTTAAACTACTTTGTTGTGGTTCTTTTGAAATATAAGTCCCCACCCCCTCTACATCTCTCTCTCTCTCTCTCTCTCTCTCTCTCTCTCTCTCACACACACACACACACACACACACACACACACACACACACACACACACACACACACACACACACACACACACACACACACTCACTCACTCACTCACTCACTCACTCACTCTCACTGTTTCGTATTAATCTCCTCATGAATGACTTTGCCACCCGGCTGCTTTCCACTCCAAATCCCAGTCATGTGACTGCTGTCTTAAGAGAAATCCTGGATGTGTCGTCCGGGTAAAGAGGGGCTGTGTGGATGGATTAGTGGAGGGGCTTCATCGGGTCAGACAGACTGTGTCGTCTCTAGAATCAGCACTTTTACTCAGGCTTTTCAGATGCTTCTTAAGCTCACCACTGTCACTGCCTGACAACACCAATATTCTTTGGTTTAATCTATAAAGCTCATTCAAACTCACGTCACAACTATGTACAAGATGTCAAAACACTTTATCTATCTATCGTTCTGTCGTTTTGTCATTCTATCTATCATTCTATCCATGTATCGTTCTATCCATCTATTGTTCTGTCTATCATTCTATCCGTTTATCAATCTATCTATTGTTCTGTCGTTCTATCCATTTATTGTTCTATCATTCTATCATGTATCATTCTATCTATTGTTCTGTCTTTCTATGCATCTATCGTTCTATCTGTCATTCTGTTGTTTTATTGTTCTACCTATCTATCGTTCTATCCATGTATCACTCTATCTATCTACCGTTCTGTCTTTCTATGCTTCTATCATTCTATCTGTTGTTCTGTCATCTTTCTATCATTCTATCTATCGTTCGAGCTATCATTCTATCCATGTATAGTTATTTTTGTCATTCTATCATTCTATCTATCTACCGTCCATCTGTCATTCCATCTATCGTTCTATCATGTATCATTCTATCTATCTACGCATCTGTTTTTCTATGCATCTATCGTTCGATCTATCGTTCTATCGATCTGTCGATCTATCTATCGATCTATCTATCTATCTATCTATCTATCTATCTATCTATCTATCTATCTATCTATCTATCTATCTATCTATCTATCTATCTATCGATCTGTCGATCTGTCTTTCTGTCGATCTATCTATCTATCTATCTATCTATCTATCTATCTATCTATCTATCTATCTATCTATCTATCTATCTGTCTATCTGTCTATCTGTCTATCTGTCTATCTATCGTTCTGTCTATCTGTCTGTCTATCTATCTATCTATCTATCTATCTATCTATCTATCTATCTATCTATCTATCTATCTATCTATCTATCTATCTATCTATCTATCTATCTATCTATCTATCTATCTGTCTATCTGTCTGTCTGTCTATCTATCGTTCTGTCTATCTGTCTATCTATCATTCTGTCTATCTATCGTTCTGTCAATCTATCTATATCTATCGTTCTATCTATCTATCGTTCTGTCAATCTATCTATATATCTATCCATCTATCTATCGTTCTGTCAATCTATCTATATATCTATCCATCTATCTATCGTTCTGTCAATCTATCTATTCTATATATCTATCCATCTATCTATCGTTCTGTCAATCTATCTATATATCTATCCATCCATCCATCCATCGTTCTATTTCTATTGTTCTATCTGTCGTTCTCTCTCTCTTTTGTTCTTTTATCTCTCGTTCTATCTTTTGTTCTATCCATATCGTTCTATTTTCTGTCTATTGTTCTATCATTCCATCTATCTTTCTTTCTATCTATTGTTTTATCATTCTGTCATTCAGTTGTTCTATTTCTTCTTCTGTCTATTGTTCTATCGCTCTGTCTATCATTCTATAATTTTATTGTTCTGTCTATTGTATCTATCTGTTGTTCTATCATTCTGTCATTTTATCTAAAATTCTTTTATTCTATTGTTCTATCATTTTGTCGTACTTTGTTTTGTTCTATCTTTTATTCTACCATTCTATCTGTCTGTCAATCTAATTCTTTCTCTCTATTGTTATATCAGTTGTTCTCTCTTTCTATTGCTCTGTCTCATTCTGTCTGTCTTCTATCATTCTTTCAATCTATCCTTCTAACATTCTATCATTCTTTTGTTCTGTCTGTCATTCTATCAGTCCATCGTTCCGTTTGTCTTCCGTGCATTGTAGATTTCTAAATAGATTGAAGTAAAATGTCAAATCATCACTGGATTGTTTTCCCTCCCCAGCGTAATCCTCCTTTAGTGGTCTCTGATCTCTTTGAAGATGTGAAGGATGGAGTGATGTTGTTAGCTCTTCTTGAAGTCCTGTCTGGTCACAAACTGGTAAGCTAAATGTACTTTTTGATTTTTCTTTGTTATTCGAAGTTACTTAACAGCTTTACAAATGACTTTTACTGTATCAAGCATTATTGCACCAGTTAAATTTATGTTATATTTCTGTAATATAGAGTTAACATTTTAAATTGTGACATTGTTTTAAGTGATAGCAAGCATGATGTAATACAAGACATATTACCAACAACAAAGAGTATTCACCACACATTATTAGCACTCACTTACACACACATGAATACCCACACTCTCAGTGAACTATCCCATAAGGCTAGTGGTGCCCGAGGTCTTTGCAGTGCTGTAACAATCAATATACCAAGTGTCACATGGCCCTTTGATTTTTTTTCTTCTTTTTTTTTACTTTTCTCTCTTGCAATCTATCTGGTATCATCTTTGTATTCTCTGTCTGTACTATATATAACTATCCTGCTTGTCTGCTGTCTTGCTGTCTCTTTCTATTTTTTTGTTTGTTTTCATCTCTTTCTCCCCATTCTTTTCTGGGTATTTACATTTTCCTCTGTCTATCACCGTTTTCCTTTTGTCTGCTGTGCTGTCTTCTCCCATCTGACAGCCATGCGAACAGGGCCGCAAGCTGAGGAGAATCCACTGGGTTGCTAACGTGGGAAGAGCGCTGAAGTTTCTGGAGGGAAGGAGGGTAAGGCAGTCCATTCCCAGAGTGCTTTGCTCAGGTGTACAGCTCCAGGTCATAGCCACTCAGTCTGACCCACACAACCTCTTTCCCGCTCTGCTCTGATACTTCTCTCTTGTCTCACGAGAGACAAAGAGAAGGGAAACCCTGTTTTTCATTTCACGTTTAAGTCTCATTTTAACCGACAAGAAATTTTTTCATTTAAATCACAGACAAATGAAGGATTTATGGATTAATTAGAACATGCTACATGGCTTAGAATAGATTAATGAGGTGATGCTGACACGTCAGACTGAAATTATTCTCCTTACTGAGGTTTAGTCCTGAGTCAACTTATTATAAATCTCTCTGGTGCCTCACATGTGGCGATGAATTTCTCTCATAGAGTCTCTCTGTCTGTCTGTGGCTGCCAAAGCTGAACAAATGGACTAATTAATGTACAGTCAGCCAGGAATTTTCACAAAATAAATCCCTAAATCAGGATGCTGTTGTGAAAAAGAAATTATCACATACAATAGAAATAATCATCCTACTGTATATTGTAATAAAAATGTGTGTATATGGGTCAAAGACGAAAAAGAGTTTAAGCATAAAACACTAAGTGTAATACTGCTTTAAATTGTTGTTGTTTTCCCCCAAAAAATATTACAACGTTTCTGTTTAATTTAATTGCATTTTTGTTTTTGCTTTTCTCAGCAAAAAATAAATATCATACATTTTTTTTCTAATTTACAGAAGACACCCACTAAAAAGTCATTAAGTGTAACAATCATGTCAGGCATATTTACAACAAAAATCAATTTATGACATGTTAAAAGATGAATTACTTTCACCCCAAATATTAATTAGTTGTAATTCTACATTTTTAAAATTTGCTGCTATCCTAGGTTTTGCCCATTTGTCAGTAAGAATTTTTTTTTCTCATTTAAAACACAATAAAATTTTGTGTATTCTTTTATATATTTTAATATGTACAAGTCAGAATAAGCATGTTGTTTGAATTGCTACATAAATATTGTGTTACACTGAATGACAATGTAACATTATTTCAACCAAATTTTGACAATTTATTCTCTGAAACCTTGAAAGTAGACACTTTACTTACATTTAATGTGTCCACTTTTTGTAAATTTCTTTTGACTTGGACATCTTAACGTCTTTGAGCCATAAATATACAGTGGTGTGAAAAAGTGTTGGCCCCCTTCCTGATTTTAAATATTAATCAAAGATAACACAAGTAAACACAACATGCAGTTTTTGAATGAAGTTTTTTATTATGAAGGCAAAACAAAATCCAAACCCGCATGTCCCTGTGTGAAGTGTTTGCCCCCTAAACCTAATAACTGGTTGGGCCACCCTTAGCACCAACAACTGCAATCAAGCGTTTGCGATAACTTGCAATGAGTCTGTTACAGCGCTGTGCAGGAATTTTGGCCCACTCATCTTGGCAGAATTGTTCTAATTCAGCCACATTGGAGGGTTTTTGAGCATGAACCGCCTTTTTAAGGTCATGCCACAGCATCTCAATAGGATTCAGGTCAGGACTTTGACTAGGCCACTCCAAAGTCTTCATTTTGTTTTTCTTCAGCCATTCAGAGGTGGATTTGCTGGTGTGTTTTGGATCATTGTCCTGCTGCAGAACCCAAGTTCGCTTCAGCTTGAGGTCACGAACAGATGGTGGGACATTGTCCTTCAGGATTTTTTGGTAGACAGCAGAATTCATGGTTGCATTTATCACAGCAATTCTTCCAGGTCCAGAAGCAGCAAAACAGCCCCAGACCATCACACTACCACCACCATATTTTACTGTTGGTACGCTGTGTTACTTTTACGCCAGATGTAATGGGACACACAGCAAAAGTTCAATTTTTGTCTTGTCTGTCCACAGAGTATTTTCCCAAAAGTCTTGGGGATCATCAAGATGTGTTCTGGCAAAACTGAGACAAGCCTTTATGTTCTTTTTGCTCAGCAGCGGTTTTCGTCTTGGAACTCTGCCATGCAGGCCATTTTTGCTCAGTCTCTTTCTTATGGTGGAGTCATGAACACTGATCTTAACTGAGGCAAGAGAGGCCTGCAGTTCTTTAGATGTTATTGTGGGGTCTTTTGTGACCTCTTGGATGAGTCGTTGCTGTGCTCTTGGGGTAATTTTGGTGGGCAAACACTTTTTCACACAGGGCCATGTGGGTTTTGATTTTTTTTCCCCTTCATAAAAAAACCCTTCATTTAAAAACAGCATGTTATGTTTACTTGTGTTATCTTTGATTAATATTTAAATTTGTTTGATGATCTGAAACATTAAAGTGTGACAAACATGCCAAAAATTTTTAAATCATTAAAGGGGCCAACACTTTTTCATACCACTGTATATATATATATATATATATATATATATATATATATATATATATACACACACACACACACACACACATTTTTTTAACAGTAAGATTTTTTTTTTAAGAATTCTTCTGCACTCCAAGCCTGCATTTATTTAATCTAAAATACAGCAAAAACAGTCCAATTCTGAAATATTTTTCTATTTCAAATAACTGTTTTCTATTTGAATATATTTTAAAATGTAATTTATTTCTGTAATCAAAGCTAAATTTTCAGCATCATTACTCCATTCTCATATGCTATGCTGTTCAAAAGAACCATTTTTATTCTTCTTATTATCAATATTTAAAACAGTTGAGTACATTTTTTCAGTATTCTTTGATGAATAGAAAGATCCAAAGATCAGGATTTATCTGAAATTATACACTATACCATTCAAAATTAATCAAATTAATACTTTTATTTAGTAAGGATGCTTTAAATTAATCAAAAGTGGTGATAAAGTCATTTATAATGTTACAAAAGATTTCTATTTCAGATAAATGCTGTTTTTCTGAAATTTCTATTCATCAAAGAAACCTAAAAAAAATACTCAGCTGTTTTCAACATAATAATAATAAATGTTTTTTAAGCAGCAAATAAAAATATTAGAATGATATCTGATGTGACTGAAATAATGATGCTAAAAATTCAGCTTTGAAACCACAGGAATAAATTACATTTTAAAATATATTCAAATAGAAAGCAGTTATTTTAAATAGTAAAAATATTTCAAAATTTTACTGTTTTTTAGATTAAATAAATGTAGACTTGGCAAGCAGAAGAGATTTCTTAAAAAAATACTTTTCAAAAACTTTGGACTGTTTATATATATATATATATTAGTGAGCTTTTTAAAACCAAACCTAAACCTTTGAAGGGTAGTGTATACAGTTTAATCGTCATTATAGAAAAATATTTGACCACTCAAAAGTTAATTTTAATGAACTGTCATTGTCTATTGTTTTATAGTAACTCTATGGAGATTTGACAAAGGGGCCCATTTTTCCTTTTTATAAACAGGGTATTTTTTCATATCGTCTCTCTGGGGAGAAGCACAGATATTTCATTTACCATATAGCTGTGCTTCAGACTGTAATTATACAGGCTGTCAGTGAATGAAGCTGAGCTAAGCCTCCCACTCCTGTGGTGGTCTGTCTGTCTGTCTGTGTATCTGATCTCTCAAGAAGCTGAGGATTCATTTCGTAAGCTACAGTCTTTCACCATCTTATCTGTCTCTGTCATCCCTCTCTCATCTCTCTCCATTCCCTGTGGAGCACAGTGGGAGAAACCAGAGTACAGAGCTGTTTTGTATAATGCTGAACTGTACTTTTGCATCCAATATGGGACACAGTATTTTAAGTTAATGGAGGTTTTTTTTGTTTCAAGTAAGTGGATGTTATGATTGTGTGTGTTTTTGCATGGATTTTTTCTTCTTTCAATTTGTGTGATTGACTGGTTCTTAGTCTACGTGCCTTGGTGTGTTTATAACAATGGCTGCATGTGTGTCTGTCACTGAAGGGTTTTAGGTTATCTCAGAGCTGAGGCTCCTTATCACCTGTCCTTCAGTTGAAGGGACACACTTTTGTTAACAGCATGTAATGACCTCTATTCTTCTCTCTTTGTCTTTCTCCCCGTTGTTTTGTCACCATTTCAGTCGGCCTACAGAGGATCTCCGGTTAGTGTGACCTTTCTTTTGACTGTCTCTCTGTAATGTCTATGATTGACGTTATCACTTTCTGAAACAGGATCTGTCCAAATGTAACCTTGACTTAAGAATTGACTAGTGATAGCAAAATAAGTATCCTAAAAATAAAACAAAATCTTACCCTTGTTTTATTTCTAAATGAGTTAGTTGCCAAGATAATATGTTTTTCAGATGATTTTATTTCAGTTTTACTTTAATTAACAAAAAATATTGCAATAGTTTCAGTTAACTATAATAACAACAGTGATGACCACTATAGTTAGTTAGTAAAAAAACCTGTTAGTTAGTTGCCAAGATAATGTTTTTCATCTTTTATTTTATTTTATTTATGTTATTTAATTCGATTTTATTGCAGTTTTATTTCAATTAACAAAAATGTTTTAATAGTTTTAGTTAACTATAATAACAACGATGATGACCAATATAGTTAGTAAAAATCCTTTTATTTAGTTGCCAGGATAATGTTTTTCATCTTTTATTTTATTTTATTTATGTTATTTAATTAGATTTTATTGCAGTTTAACTTCAGTTAACAAAAAGTATTTTAATAGTTTTAGTTTATATATATATTTATTTATAATAATTATAATAATAACGATGATGCCCACTATAGTTAGTTATAAACTTGTTAGTTAATTTCCAAGGTAATATGTTTTTCATCTATTATTTGATTTGATTTGTTTTGATTTTACTTCAATTAACCAAAAATATTACCAAAAATATTTTAATAGTTATCTATTTTATCCATTTTTTATGTTATTTAATGTTTTATTTCAGTTTTACTTCAGTTAACAAAAATAATTGATTTATTTTATATCAATTTTAATTTAATTGTTAATGTTATTTTCATCTATTTTTTATTTTATTTTATTTTATTTCAATTAACCAAAAATATTTTAATAGTTTTAGTTAACTATAATAACAACTATTTTGACCACTATAGTTAGTTATAAACCTGTTAGTTAGTTTCCAGGGTAATATGTTTTTCATCTATTATTTATTTTATTTTATCTATGTTATTTAATTTGATTTTATTTCAGTTTTACTTCAATTAACAAAAAAATATTTTAATAGTTTCAGTTAAATAATTACAATGAAGATGACCACTATAGTTGGTTATAAACCTGTTAATTAGTTGCCAGGGTAATTGTTTTTCATCAGTTATTTTATTTAATTGTATTTCAGTTTTACTTCAATTAGCAAATTATTTAAATAGTTTTAGTTAACTATGATACCAACAGTGACGACCACTATAGTTAGTTATAAACCTATTATTTTATTTTATTTTATTTTTAATTTTGTTTCGTTTTATTTCATTTTATTATTTTTTATTTATTTATTATTTCATTTTATTTGTTTTTTAATAGTTTTTTACTTCAGTTAACAAAAACTATTTAGTTTTAGTTAACTATAATAACAAAGATGATGACCACTATAGTTAGTTATAACTATTTATATTTTACATGTTTTCCATCTAATATTTATTGTATTTATTTTATTATTTATTTTAGTTTAGTTTTACTTCTGCACTTTATTTCAAGTCTTCTGAAGCCACTTTAGTCAGCATTTATCTTGCTTGACAGCCATGGTGACTATTCACTTTTAATGTATGGAAGCAAAATAATGAAAGTCGTATGGTTTTGAAATGACATGAGTATGTTTTTTTTCTATTTTTGGATAAACTATTTCTTCAATATAATAGTTCTATAATCTATAATAATCTTTTTATTTAACAGATTAAGCTAGTTAACATCAACACAACAGATGTGGTAGACGGCAGACCATCTATTGTGCTGGGATTGATATGGACCATCATCTTATATTTCCAGGTAAATAGAAACATTTTGAAACGAATACTTCAACCGTATTCCCATATACAAAGAACCTTTCAGTGAACAGTTGCTAAAAGAAACATTTCTAAAAACATTTTAAAGAACCTTTTTTCGACTATAAAGAGCCATTTCTGCATTTGAAAGGTTCCATGGATGTTCAAGAACCTTTATTTTTAAGACTGTAATGTCTTTAAATTTCTAAAAATAAAAATACTAACAGTTCAAAACTTCCTCTGCATCTTCTTCAGATAGAGGAGCTCACCAGTCACCTACCAGCCCTACAACCTCAATCTAGCAGCAATTCATCAGTGGAAAGCTCCAACAGCACTGAGACCAGCAGCCCACCTGTCAAACGCAAGCCCCGCCTTTCTTTTCAGGGCGGGGCCAAGAGAGCCCTGCTCAAGTGGGTCCAGACCACAGCAACAAAGTAAGAACTGTATTGTTAATACATGCCTGTACAAGGCCTTGAATGAATATATTGTTCTTCGCTGTTGTAATCCAGTTTCCCTAAGTAAAGCATATGACTGCATTCTTCCTGGGTTTTGACATAATGTACATACTTACGCATGTGGTTACAGGAGATTGGGTCTGGATGTGAAGGACTTTGGCCCCAGCTGGCGCACAGGGGTGGCTTTTCATGCTGTCATCTTTGCTTTGCAACCCCATCTGGTTAACATGGAACGTGTTTGGAGGAGACCCAACAGGGAGAACCTAGAAGAGGCCTTCTCGTTGGCTGAGAGAGAACTGGGCATCCCACGATTGCTTGACCCTGAAGGTAATACCAGTCATACGGAAAAACAGAATCCTGTTCTGTTTTTAACTAAGAGTTAAGAAAAATATTCTCTGACTGTATATACATGGTAGCAGATAGACACAGTTTTTTGACAGTGTACTTTCTAAATGTGTTGCACGAGGCTCTAAGCGCCAAATGCTTAAATTCTAATTAGCAGCACGCCACTCACAGAGGGTATGATTGATGAATTTTTAATGGAGGGGTTAAGTCTTCGACCTCCTAGACGCCATCTGAGCTTCCTCATGCTTCCCACAGAAGTCTGACAAATGAAGTTTGACATTTAAACGATTAGTGGCCCATTAGCCACGGTAAAGCTGACTGAACAAATAGTAAACGGTAAGTCAAGGGACATTGTCAGCCATGGTTCTTTTGTTAAGGTAACCGTCAGTGAAGCCTCCGCCAGATCAATTCGACTTCCCGATTTCTGTTTTTTAGACATTTCACCTGGTATTAAGCACAAAATTGCACAAAAGCATTAAGCAACATAACCTTTTTCAACACTGATAATAATGAGAAATATTTCTTGAGCATCAAATGATTTCTGAAGGATCTTGTGACACTGAAGACAGGAGTAATAGCTGGTGAATATTCAGGTTTGGCATCACAGAAATATAAATCGCTATTTAAAATATATTCAAATAGAATATACAGTGTTACTGTATGTATGTACAATGCTGTTCAAAAGTTTGGGATCAGTAAGATTTTTAATGTTTATTTATTTAATTAAAAATACAGGTAAAAATGTAATATTGTGAAATATTATTGCAATTTAAAATAGTGGGTTTCTATTTTAATATACTTTAAAATAGAATTTATTCCTGCGATGCAAAGCTGAATTTTCAGCATCATTACTCCAGTCTTCAGTGTAACATGATCCTTCAGAAATCATTCCAATATGCTGATTTATTATCAATGTTGGAAACCGTTGTGCTGCTTAATATTTTTTTGGAACCTATGATACCTTTTTCAGCATTCATGAATAAAACAGTAAAAAGAACAGCATTTATTTAAAATAGAAATCTTTTGCAACAATATACACAACCATTTAAAGTTTGGGGTCAGTCAATTTTATCTTTCTTTCTTTATTTGAAAGAAATTAATATTTTTATTCAGCAAGGATGTGTTAAATTGATAAAAGTGATAGTAAAAACCTTTTAAAACATTGTTAAAATTTATATTTTGAATAAATGCTGTTCTTTTTAATTTCGTATTCATCAAAGTATCCTGAATAAAGTATTACAGGTATCCAAAAAAAAAAATTTAGCAGCACAACTGTTTCCAACAATAATAATAAATCAGCATATTAAAATGATTTCTGAAGGATCGAGTGACACTGAAGACTAGAGTAATGGCTGATGGAAATTCAGCTTTGCATCACAGAAATAAATTATATTATATTATATTATATTAATAAATATTAAAAAAATGGACCTTTGATGGGAATAAGAGAATATCTGATGTATAGTTTAGATATTCAAAATCTGATTCATACTGGAAACTGAAATTTACAACAAAGAATTGATATGATGTGAAATGTGTAAGAAGTGTTTCAGATTCCGCACTGCTTTTTTGCTAATGCATTATCAAAAGTTGCAATTACTGCCTGGTATAATTGCCTAAATACACCAAAAAACATATTGTGCATATAATCTTTGAAATTTGAGTAGGTAATTTCATGGTGTGTTAAAGCTAAATGATAATGGATGGATGCACCAAAGCAGGAGATGAGAGTTAAAGCTAAAAGGAAATGACTGGGACTGAAAAAATCAATTAAATCAAATTTGCCACAGAACAATGGGCCACAATAAGTGTGTAAAAATGTAAACAAAAGAGGACGACAAACCTTTTTAGGAGAAAAGGAAGCTTCTGAATGGGGTTAGTTATTATGGGCCTCATCTGAAACACAGGGTGCTCATTGCAGAATCTACATTGGTCATTCTGTGTCAACTCAACCAGAGGTTTGTTAATATTTTTTCTGTAGAAACACAAACATAGTGATGAAAGCTAAAATATTCAATGTCAAAGATGTATATTTTCTGAGTAATCCACTATTAAGTAGAGGGGGAGTCAGGTTTCTCCTGAGATTTGGAGACAAATTAGATGGGTGTAGGCAGCATCTTATTTTTAGGTCTATTAGTAAAATCTGACATTAGTTGACTTTAGCAATCTTTGTTTTATTATATGTTAACAGTGATGGTTCAAAAATGTCAAAAAGCACTTCTTGTGTTGTTTGCCTCAAGTTTGCATGCCTTTAACTCAAAAAGTATTAAATGATCCTTTTAGATTTAGTTTTTTAACAAACTTTCCTTATGGTATCTTCATTTTAAAGCAATGATTCACGGCTCCATGAGTAAATTGGTAAATTGTTCACTTTTTCAGTGGTCAAAAACCAAATGTGAGTCACTTTGCATAGCTAATACTTTTTTAATTTTAAAGAGGAATATCTAAAGGACAAATAATGTTGAAACTAGAAACGTATTTTTGTTTTTCTATCAGCAAAACTGCACAAAACATACCTGTTTTAGTGGCATAAATATTCTTTTTCTAAAGTTTGCATGCCTGTAACTAAAAGTATTTAAGATATTTTAATATATTTCTAGATTCTGATGCTGCCAGCTTCCTAAAACCATTTTTGCACACTGTAAATTGGCTCCAATTCTCAGGTGAAAATTATAATTTTGACCCTCTCTACAAATGGTGGATTACTCAGTAAATATACATCTGTGACATTCAATATACAGGCTTTCATCACTATATATGTTAGCAAAATATTAAAATATTAAAAAATATTAGCAAAATCGAAAATTTGCGTCTGGGAAGTTTAAGAAATTTGGTTGATTTGACACAGAATGACCCATATTTAGGGGTTCAAGCACGTAGCGCTGAAACCCTACTGTAATTGTTTGAATGGTCACAGATCAGTGATCTATTTATAGATTAGATTATTCCGTTGGAATCCTTGGCTCACTTCGGACAAAATGCATGCCTCAGATTCGATTTTCAGGTATTTTTGGATTTTTTGCAAAACCTACTTTTGCAAACGAGTCCTCGGTTTTTCGCCAGATTGGACCCAAACCAGTGCAGAAAGAATCTCTGGAGAGCGAATATCAATAATTATCAAAAAAAGTTGACTTTTCAACTCACCGTTGCAAATGGACGCCAAAACGTTTGAAAGGGGCAGGGCCTATAACTCCTGAACGGAATGAGATAT
This sequence comes from Garra rufa, assembly GCF_049309525.1. Classification (NCBI taxonomy): domain Eukaryota; kingdom Metazoa; phylum Chordata; class Actinopteri; order Cypriniformes; family Cyprinidae; genus Garra; species Garra rufa. The sequence goes on from NC_133373.1 coordinate 23,433,958, forward strand.
CTTCAAAACATAAAAACAGCTACATCTACGCAACCATTTGTCCTATCAACATCCAAAGTGCCACAAGTGTCTATAAGGCCATTTGTGTATCCCCCAAAAAATGTCCGCTATTGGCTGATGAAGTTTGAGCACCTATTAGACAAGGTTAATGGAGGCTGATTGGAACGAAACCCAGTGGACCTGTTTGACTCATGGCCCCAAAGGTCTGAAAGAAATTAGAAAGTAATTGGCCTCTGGGGGGTGATATCGCATTTTTAAGGGCGCAAACAATTGTGCATTGCGCGATTGTTCGCACATATACACAATATTCATATCATATGACAGAACTGCTCATTCTGGACAACTTTGCCTCTAAAATCACTGCTGTCAATCAAATTGTTTGTTAAATGATTAAGAAGATGTAAAAAACCTACTCTTCTGAGCTAGTCCTAGGTTTTTCGCTCAATCTGGAAAAAAACACTGCAGTACAATTCTCTGGACTCTCTAGGTCAATAATTATCAAAAAAATGTTGAAATGTATGCTTTGGAAAGCTTATAACGGGGTCATTTAGAAAAGGGGCCTGTCCGAATTTACCCAAAAGCCCATAAAGCTTAAAGAAAAACTCAAAACTTCACAAAACCTAGTGAGCGCACATGACAGGTGATTCTAAACAAGCATTTAAAGTATTAAGGAGATCTGAGCACAGCTGGCGCTGTAAGGCTTCCTACATTATGTCTTTTTTCATATGTGCTCAAATGCCTTAAAGCTCTTGAACCCCGGTAATCGCTGCTTGCAGCTACATTTTATTTTAATTTTGTTGAAAATTGTAAAATTACTGTACATTTGAATCTTCTTTAATGTGATTTAGATGTGGATGTGGATAAGCCTGATGAGAAGTCCATCATGACATATGTGGCACAGTTTCTGAAGCATCACCCAGATCGCCAAGAGACAGAGATTGGGCGGCAGCAAGAGGAGGTACTATAAATATTTCTTATCCTACAACCAAACTTCAAGCAGCTCTCATTCACTGTATGTCGCATAGTCTGATGCCTAGACTCTTTACTCTATATGTTGTACGACCACTATCAATGTCTGTCTTATTTGTGGATTCACGTCTCTCTACTCACCATTTTCTTATCTCTTTATACTCCTCTCTCTGTTTAGTCCACTAATGTCTTGTTGTTTACGTGCATCCCTTTTCTGTCTCAAGTTTTATCTTGCTCCTCGAGCCATTGAGGAAATGTTAGAGGTACGTTCGCTTGTATAAAACACATTATGCCTGCTTTGACTGCTCTGGCACTATTTCCACCTGCTGCTGCTGTGCCATGTAGTTTAAAATCCCTTCAGCAGTATTTTGCCTTCCTTTTTATCATGAGTGGAGCGGATACTGTGTGGACCTGGTTTAATAATCCAGGGCATTGTACGCCTTTGATATGCCCTGTATAATTTTACTCCTTTTACTATTTGGGTGACATTTGCATGACAATACCGACCTTTGGCTTTGCACTGACACTGATAGCCTGATGATTAGCTTTAGTAGCAGTCTTTAAAGAATAATAATGGTTCATAATCAAGTTGAAGCCCTGAAATGATCCTGTCACCATCTAGTCCTTTTGTAGAAACCATTCCTTCCTTCATGCCACGGTCTATGTGTGTTATAAAGTCACTGTAATTTGAACCATTTTCACCTCTTTGTTATTCATTTAAACTGAGACAATGTAGGTTTTTATATTCCATGGCATTGTATGCCTATGACAGCATTCGTTTTGGAGAAGCGGGGAGGAGAACACGTGGCAGACGTTGGCAAGGTCATGATATAATCATTTTGATGACCCAAAGGCATTGCCTCATTGAGGATGCCAAAATGTATGATGAGCGCCGGAAGAATAGGCTTAATTTCATTAGAATTAGCCCGAACACTGCGCTCACTTTCTCGCTCTTGTTCCTAATTCATAATAGGGAGGGTAAATGTGTGTAAAATGATTAGTATCTCCCCCACAGAGCTGATTTCTTGCTCCCCCGTGGTGAGATTTGGGGCAGATCCATACAATGGAGGAGAAGAACTCTGCAAACAGCGGGAGCACAAAGTCTGCGATGGATTTATAAATGTGGCATTAGTGATGCATGTTTGAACTCCAAAATTGTATTGAGTCGGGGGTTTAAAGTGCATTAAATTACTTTAGGTATGGAAATGATGAGTGTAAAGCTCCCCAAGGGCCTTAAATCTGTGTAAATGTTTGCTTTTTGTCTTGTTTCTACAATCCTAACTAACTCTGCACTCTTTTTTTTCTCTCAGAGGGAGCAGCGTAAGACACTGAGGGAGCTGAAAGCGTGGGCAGATCAGTTGGAAAGAGACTGTGCTCAAGCCCAGAGGGATGGAGGAAGTCTCGCTGTGCAGTACCAGGTGAGCTCAGGGTCTCGATCTGAACCTGTAGGTCTGGCAGTGTTGTGTAGACAACATAAGATATCAATTTGATGTACAAGTAAAACTTAGTGAGTGGTCAAGTGGCCACTGTTCATGCTGATATCCAAGACAGGAGTGTGGCTGTTGGTCGAAATACTGATGCACAGTAGGATTGAAATATATACAGTTGCAATCAAAATTATTCAACCTCCCAGAGACTGCAGTACTTTACAAATACAAGCTTTTCTGAAGATCCAGGACTTTATAAAAATAGCATCTGCAACAGTTTACTGGCATATTAAAAGTAATAATGTCAATATATGGTGTAATTATTTTGAGTTATAGAATTTTTTTTTATTACAGGTCTATGTCATAATTATTCAACCCCTATTCAACACTGCTGTTTTAAGTCACTTATTTTTATGGTAGGGAACACAATGGTCTTAAAACACAATTAAGCCTTTAGAAAGTCAACAGAGCTCTTACAAAAGCTATAGAGAAGAAATAGTTTTATTATATTAAAAAAGTCTAAGCCTATATGAAGATATCCAAGACATTAGAGGTTCCTAGAGACACAGCTGGCAGCCTTATTCCTTAGTTTAATGTGTGTTGTACCAGAAAACCTTTGAGAGTGTTGAACAAAAAAGCACAATATCATAAAATGTTTGATCAGAACAACCGAGGAAAACCTGCAATGTACAGCCAAACACTTGCAAGATGACCCAATGAAAGGAGGAACAACATTTCAATGCAGTTTATAAAAAAAACACTGGACTAAGCATGGCTTTCATGTTAAGGTATCTTGCCGAATCCCACTCTTTAACAAGAAGAACAAAAAGGCCGACTTGAGCATGCTGAAATTCATTTGGATAGACCTGTGAAGTTCCTTATGGGTTTTTTTTACTGTAGCAAGAAAGTGTAGCAGGAAATCATGACCGAATGACAGACATCATGGATTCTTTTAAGTATCAGGCCATTTTGGCAAGAATTGTGATGCCTTTGGTGCAAAGACTGAAGCTGATGATCAGTGGACTTTCCTGCAGGACAATCGTCCCAAAGTATACATCCAATTCTACTTATGCTTGGTTCAGGGATCAGTCATAGAATGTTCTTGAGTTGCCTGTTCAGTCTCCAGATTTAATTCTCATTGAAAATATTTGGTTGAATTTGAAGAAAGCAGTGGCAATATGAAAACCAAAGATTATCAGTGATCTAAAAGCTTTTTCAGGCATGGAATGGGCCAAAATTGCAGTCAAGAGGTGACTGAGGCCTCTAAGCACTTGGGGGTTGAATAATTTTGAACATGAACATTTAGAGCCAATTTGATTCTTTTCATTATTCATCAACTTACATTCTCAGAATTACTCAAATGTGTATTAATAAACTTCAGTAGTGTACTGATGCCTTAGTTGAATTGTTTTCACAAAATGTTGTTCTCTGCAGCTAAATGTCTTGCAGGTCAAGGGGGTTGAATAATTTTGATTGCAACTGTATATATACAGTGGAGATCAGAATTAGAGAACTATCTATAAATCTTCACACGCTGCTCATGTGCTGGTGTGATCTTGGTCCGTTCTTTTTCCAGTTTCTTCCATAGTTCGGGTAATTGTAGTGGGTTTCTTAGCCACAAATTTTGTCACCAATGATTTTCCAGAGATTTGGTCACTGCTGAGTGCACTTTTTAATCCGACTTCTCATAAACATGCAGAAACAGATCCTGACCCTGTTCATCACTGAACTGGGAATTTCAATATTTAGAGACTCTGCATTATCCTGTCTTTGTATGCATTTGTCTTACATGGATGACCAGCCTTTTTGGGGGACTTGAATGAATTTGTGTCATTGTAAACCTGCAATAATTGAGAAATCACAGATTTGGAATGACCAACTTCTCTTGCGATGGCTGAGGGATCTGGACAACCTCGTGTCATAGAGTTTCAGTCACCTTAGAGTGGCAAATCACCATTCCTAATAATGTGCTGGTTAGCAAGTTTCGCTGCTAAATGTGGATAAAGTTTACAGTCTTCTCATCATTCCACTGTAGAGAGGGAAAATAAGGAAAGGAAAAATAAGGAAATAAGCACCAGGTGCCAGATTATCACCAATAACTCGGAGGTAACTCTAAGTGTTCTCTAATTTTGAGGTATTTTTCAAATATCTCATTGAAGTTTTTTTATACTGTGCTTTACAATACAATTAATTTATGAAATATGCTTAAAACTGCCCTTCTACTCCTGTTAGGAGAACTTTAAATAGGACTAAGCAGTGACCTTGATATTTAGAAAATTATAGGTTATCCTCTAATTTTGATCTCCACTTAAAGAGAAACCAAGTATGCCAAGTTATAATATAATTTTACAATATTACTGTTTTACTTTGAAATTTACGGACCCCAAAAATTTAACCAGCAGTATATGTTGTTAGGCATGATTTGAGATTTGAAATTTTCACTGTGGTGTCAGATTTTGGATGCCACTGTGTGTATGCTCATCATAATTCATGTGACTCTTTGTAAGAAAAATGGACAAAAATGGAAAAATATGGTAGATCCCAGACAAAAAAGTGATTACTTAAAACTCAGCATACTCCCACATACGCTTGCAGACAATGCTAATATACATTAGAGCTGAGAGCTCTCGTTGCTCTCATAATCATGGGCACTACACACCAGTGAGCGACGTCTGTTGCTTTCTGTAGCGCCCACGGACATGTTCCATATTCAGAAGAACCAGAGCTCTAGCAGAGACCGCTCGGGTAGAAAGAAAGTGGAAAATTGGAGCCCATTATTGCATGAATACATGCATGTGCAATTTGGCTGTTTAAATTCTTTTTCAGCTTTTGGCATGCCTCTCTTTCTCTCTTTCTCTTGCTTTGTCATTTTTTGGACAGGCTGTGTTATCTTGCTGTCTTTCTCCTATTAGCATTACATTGGACTTTATTTGAATATTTAGAATTTTAGTAATTCAATTTCCTGTAGTCCTCTCTTTCTTTCACTCACTTGCTCTCTCTTTCCTTCAGACATTCAAGCGTTATCGTGTGCAGTTTGAGGTGCAGAGAAGACAAGTGGAGACCTGCGTTCAGTCCACTCAGAAGGATGGCAAGCTGACTGCAGATCAGGCTCTGGTCAAACAGGCTTGGGAGAGACTGTCCGCAAGGGTCAGATACACCGTAGATTTTTAGTATTTTATATGAGGCTAATTATAATCCATAGACTAACCCTAATCTTAGTCTGTTTGCTTTATTTGTGAATCATTGAATACCTTTTACCTTTGAGGATAGTCACACATTACGTCTGAATTTTGATGTGGTATTTTTCTTTCTGTAGTTTTTGGATTGGCATCTACAGCTGGATAGTGGTTTGCCTCATCCTCTGGGTGAAGTTGGACTGTGGTTACATCAGGCAGAGAAGATCTTACGAGAGGAACTGGTCCCTCAGCAAGCCCATGATGAGACAGCCAAAGTCATTCACAAAAAGCGTCTACACGACCTGGTAAAACAGCATGAGGAAATTGTGTTTGTATTAATGTGTATAGTGTAATGGAGAATTGATGAATGAGAATCCATTAATGAGTACTGACAAACTACCAAAACATTCACTTTCTCCTTTTAACATGAATCCTGAGTCTTCCATTTATCTGTTTTGTTGTGCAGGAGATCTTAAGGCTTCTTGAAAGACACAAGAAGACCTTGCAGTTAATACACAGAGACAGATGTGTTAATAATGTCCCCATTCCCATGGAACAACTGCAAGACATGGCAGAGAGGTAAACATCATAACAGATAACATAAAAAAAAAATAGATTCAGTTTAAAATAGACATTAAAATTTAAATTTGCAATAGCTTTAAATAAAACTCACAAATATTGCGTTTTTCAGCATTTTTTTTTTTTATTTGAACCCTTTTAAACGATGACTGTATGATTTTGAGATCCAACTGAGGGACTCATATGCAACTATTACAGAAAGTTCAAATGCTCATTGATGCTCCAGAAGGAAAAACAATGCATTAAGAGCCAGCGGGTTAAAACCTTTGAACAGAATGAAGATGTGTACATTTTTCTTAAATATATTCTTGAATATACAACAAAATAAGTGAAACCCTGATCTTCAAATTCAAAACATTTTTATCCCCGGCTTTTAATGCATTGTGTTTCCTTATGGACCATCAGTAACCATTTGAACCTTCTGTGATAGTTGCATATGAGTCCATCAGTTGTCCTCAGTGTGAAAAGCTGGATCCTAAAATCATACAGTCATTGTTGGAAAGGGTTCAAATACACAAAAATGCTGAAAAACCACAGAATTTGTGGAACCTGAAGGATTTTTCTAAAGAGCGGCAGGCAGTTTAACAGTTCAGGACAAACAAGGGACTTGTAAACAACTATCACTAAACAAAAAACAAAAAAACAAAAAAAAAACACAGCTGTGGATCATTCAAGGTAACAAGACAGCATTAAGAATCAAGTGTATGTAAACTTTCGAACTGGATCATTTTTTTTTATAAATTCAACTATTATTTTCTCTTGTAGACTATCTGAAATGTCTTTTATATGAAATATCTTATTTAGGTCAGTACTAAATAAAAAATAACATGCATTTTGTATGATCCCTCTCATTTTGGTGAAATATTGAACAATTTTGCAGATTCTGCAAGGTGTATGTAAACTTTTGACTTCAACTGTATATTATATTATATTATTAACCCATTTTTATTTAACTGCTTTCAGATTAAACTACATATCTACCTCCTCCCACGTTCACTTGAGCAAACTGGAATTCTGGGAGTCAAAATACTCCATGCTGGCATTTTTGACACTAGCTGAGTCCAAGCTGAAATCCTGGATCATTAAATACGGCCGACTGGAATCAATGGAGCTTTTGCTACAAAGCTATGGTGTAAGTTTTCAAGCCAGAGCCATTGTTTTTTTTTCTCAGCTCATCCTTTCCCTACAAACAAGTTTTCATACATAGTAATCTTGAACCCATTCCATCACATGCATTTCACAATTCAATGATCCAATTATTAATTTTGTTCATTCTCTGCTTCTCTAGTCTTTTGTGGAGGGGCAGCAGTTCTTTGAGAAGTATGAATCCAGCCACCAGGCTCTTATAAACGCTGCTGAATTCTACATTAAAGCAGACTGCTCAGGTATGCTTCATATATTGAATAATTATGTGTTTAGTATATACAGTGCCCTCTACAAATATTGGCACCCTTGGTATATATGAGCAAAGAGAGCTGAAATAAATCTGCATAGTTTATCCTTTTGATCTTTAATTTAAAAAAATTCACAAAATTCTAACCTTTCGTTGAAGTAAAACAATGCGAAGTCGGGGGAAAATCTCATTATGAAATAAATGTTTTTCTCTAGTTCACATTGGACACAATTATTGGCACCCAATTATTGCAAAGTCCCTTTCCCTAGGTAACAGCTCTGTGTCTCTTCTATAATTCCTGATGAGTTTGGAAAACACCTGGCAAGAGATCAGAGACCATTATTTCATACAGAATAACTCCAGATCCAGATTCCCAGCTCCATGTTGGTTCATTTTCTATAGGGTTCAAGTCAGACACATGAATTTGAATTTGTTTTGGATCCACTACCCATTATAAGATTTCTAACAGAGGCAGTCAGGTTTAGATTTTTTATCTGTTGGTATTTGATAGAATAGTATCTTAACAAGATGTCCAGGATCTCTGGCAGAAAAATAGGCCCACAACATTAAAGGTTCAGCAGTATATTTAACTGTGGGCATGGGGTACTTTTTAATCTATGTTTGCACCAAACCCATCTTCAGTGTTTGCTGCCAAAGTGCTCTTTTTTTTTAGTTTCATCTGACCACAGAAGTCCTGTTTAATCCAGTCGTATCTGACAACAGAATATGCTGAGTTTGTTTTTGGATAAAGCAAGCAGGATTTTTCTTGAAACCCTCCTAAACAACATGTGGTGATGTAGGGGCTATTTGACATTTTTTTAGGCTTTCTGACTTCAAAACTCAACTATTTTCTGCTTTTCTCCAGCTGTGATCCTTGGAGAGTCTTTGGCCACTCAAACTCCTCACATTGAATTAAGACAATATAAACACATATCCTCTTCCAGGCAGATTTGTATCATTTTTTGTTGATTGGAACTACTTAATTATTGCCCTGATGGCTCTTTTCTTACAGCCATTTTCAATGCATTTTTCTCACAGCCATTTTCAATGCTGATTTTCAATGCTTTAGCTCTTTTCTTACAGCCATTTTCTATTTTGTGAAGCTCAGCAATCTTGTTCCACAGATCAGAACTACTGTATATTCTTAGGTTTTACTCCTTGTGATGGACAATTAAGGGAATTTGACCTTTATGTTTCTCATATGTATAATCCTGTGCGACAGGAAGTCATGGCAGGACAATTTCATGCTCCTAGTCATGAATGGGAATAAACTTCAGAGATATTTTACCTATAAGAATTTGTAGGGGTGCCAATAATTGTGGCCAAAAAACATATTTCATAATGAGATCTTCCCACCACTTTCAATAGTTTTACTTCAATGAAATGTTCGATTTTTGTGAATTTTTTTAATAAAAGATTAAAAGAATAAATGATTTAGATTTATTTTCACAGCTGCCTTTGCTCATATTTACCAAGGGTGCCAATATTTGTGGAGGGCACTGTATGTATGTCTATGGTTCTCCTAAATGGTAGTTTGGTAACAGTCCTACAACTTTTTGCAGTGATTTTGCAGTTTCATCCTGGTTTCACTATGCAATTACTTCTTTTTCTCATCACTTGAAATGAGAATCATTAAATATGGCAAAAAAGGTTTTCCTGAAGGCATCTGCCACTAAAGAGTTTTGTACCATGGCTTAGGAATTTAAGTGGTAGTGGCGGCCTTGAATCAAAAAATATATTTGTAATGTACAAATCATATCATGGCCGTGCAGTTTTTTTTTTAGAGAAAATGCTTAGCATTTCACCGTCTCAATGTCCAGAGGGCAGAATGATAGCAGCTCACCTCGTTTCACCCTCAGTGAGTTTAGTCCTTGTGGACTCAGTAGTCAATCAGTCTGGGCCTGTAGCATCTTCCTGCTGTCTCTGTCTCTCTCTCTCTCGGTTTCATTCTTGCTCTTTTCCTTTTGGTTTTTCTTTCTCCTTTTACGCTCATGCCCCTCTCCTCGGGCCACTGGTAAATGAGGTTTTCCCAGGCACAGAGCTCAAAAGGGAATTCCAGTCCATTAGTGCAGATACTGTATTCTAATTGGGTTTCTCTGGGCAATAGACTGCCAACATGTTGCTTTGTTCATGCCTAAGGCAATCTCAACCTAGAGGTGGTCTTTGTGTTCTATATCTGAAGTGTGATTGGAAGATCACAAAATACATCTCCCAGAAGCCAATCACATCTTATCATTGTGATCTAGAGCAGTGGTTCTCAACTGGTGGGTCGCAACACAAAATTGGGTCATGGGTCTGTTCTGAAAGCATGCAGAAAGGATAGAATACCTCCTGTTATATTATAGGAATAAATAAAATAAAATGTAAATGTGGCCCTGGATCACAAAACCAGTCATAAGGGTCAATTGTTTGAAATTGAGATTTATACATCATCTAAAAGCATGTATTTGTTAGGATAGGACAATATTTGGCCGAGATACCACTATTTGAAAATCTGAAATCTGATGGTGCAAAAAAAAAAAAAAAACTAAATATTGAGAAAATTGCCTTTAAACATGGCCAAATGAAGTATTTAGCAATGCATATTATTAATCAAAAATTAAGTTTCAATGTATTTACAGTAGGAAATTTACAAAATGTCTTCATGGAAGATGGTCTTGACTTAATATCCAAATGATTTTTGGCATAAAAGAAATTTTGAACCATACAATGTATTTTTGGCTATTGCTACAAATTTACTCATGCTACTTGGTCCAGGGTCACAAATATTAGATTAATATCATTTTAGATTTAAACTTTAAGAAAAAGCTAATGAAATTATAAATTAGAAATGTCACCTTTGTGACTAACTGAAATAACATAGCAATAATAATTCACTTTTAAAAGAAAAGGATAAATGCTTGTTGTTGACGTCAAGGACTGCATTATTTAGTACTTTAATGTATCTGGTCTGCTTTTCTATGTGCATGTTTTGACATTGTAGTTGAGGGAGGGGTGAAGCTCTTCCTGCGAGAGGTGTCTGATCAGTGGAGGAGTCTGTCGGTGGAGGTTCGAAGTGTAAGGTCTATGCTGGAGGAGGTGCAGTGTAATTGGCTGAGGTACAACAGTTGCGTGGCCTCATTGCAGGCCTGGCTGGAGGATGCTCAGGGGGCTCTCAGACAACCTGAGAACACCAAACGGGTGAGACTTCCACATACTCTATATAAAAAATAACTAGCAGTGTTGTTTATACAACACATTCTCATTCTCTTTTGTTCTTCTAGGAGTTTTTCCGTAATCTTTCGCACTGGATGGACCAGCACGCTGCTATGAATGATGCAGGAAACTTTCTGATTGAGACTTGTGATGAAACAGTGACACGTGACATAAAGCATCAGCTTCTGCTTCTCAATGGAAGATGGAGGGAGCTGTTTCTGAAGGTCAAACAGGTAAACAAGCATGTTCACATCCAGTGATGGGAATAACGGCGTTATAAATAAACGGCCTTATTAACGGCATGAGTTTTTTCAGTAACGAGTAATTAAACAAATGACTGTTTTCCCCGTTACTGTTACTGACAATAAAATTCGGTGTTACTATAATTTTCTCATTGTGTTCTTCTGAGGTAAATTCTGGCTTTATTCCTCTTAGCACATCTTCTTCCGGAAACGAAAAGTAGCCGAGATGAACTTGATGAATTTTGGCGTGATTACATTAGAGATGAGTTTAGATGGGAAATATTGGAGCTCTTGTCAGTATTATACGGATTACTTTTATCAGAGAATATTTGCTTTCGACGTTACTTACTTCATTTAAGCATATACATTTCAAGCTTTCTATACATGCATTTCTCATGTCTGTGAGGCAGGTATTCATGGAGATTCAGGCTGTTTTATTTACGTGTCTGTGAAAAGATGTGACAGAGACCGAGACTGCAGAGAGTGCACCCTGTTTATTTTATTTATTTCACAAAAGCACATTGTTTTTTTTTTTGTTATTATGACTCTACACAAATACAAGTATACCCTTTGCAGTTTCAAAATAAAAAGTATTTTTCATTTTTTTCGCGGTCATCAGGACAAAAAATGAGACAGAATCACACAGATGCGACAACAGTGTTGCCATGGGATGTTTTTCATGTCCGCGCCGCAGGTTGAAGCGACCCTGATAATGTGATATTTAGCCCCTGGAAGGTGTCACTCACATTGTCCCACAGCAAAATTAAAATAATGTAGATTAGTGAACAATGGTTTATTCATTTGCCATATTTAATTTTGGGGGCATCCAAGTTATTTGACATATTTAAACATTTTTTTAAGAAGTAACACAATAATTACTTTCCTTGATAATTAGTTACTTTTATAATGATGTAACTACTTGTTACTATTTGTGAGAAGTAACTAGTACCTATAACTAATAACTTTTTCAAAATAACATGCCCAACACTGTTCACATCTTCAAGACAAGAAATTAGTCAGTTTAAACACTTAAAGAAGATTTTGGTTCACCCAAAAATGTCAGTTTTGTTCACTAAATCTTTATGCATTTGTTTCTTTCTTTAAAGGATTAGTTCACTTCCAGAATAAAAATTTCCTGATAATTTACTCACTCCTATGTAATCCAAGATGTTCATGTCTTTCTTTCTTCAGTTGAAAAGAAATTATTCCAACTTTGCAGTAATTATTCTCCATATAGTGGACTTCAATGGAAGCCAACGGGTCGAACATCCAAATTTCAGTTTCAATGCAGCTTCAAAGGGCTGTACATGATCCCAGCCAAGGAACAAGGGTCTTATCTAGTGAAACAATTGGTCACTTTAAAAAAAAAAAGTAAAATTACTTTTTAACCACAAATGCTTTCTTGCACTAGCTCGACCTCATGCATTACGTAGGCAGAGGTACCAACCCAGTGTTAGTGGACGTGCATAGAATGTAAAACGCCCTTTACAAAAAAAGTAAAAACAGCATCGGAAGATTTTGAAGTTGGAGGAGAAAAGGAGATGGAGTTTTTCCTACCCTGCCTTTTTCAACCGAAGTACACAGACGAAATACTAATCACGCATGGCTTTTCCAACATAACTGCGCAATGCATTAAGATGCGCATGTTCATCGCAGAGCTAGTGAAAGATGAGATTTTTTTAGAAAATGACTGATCATTTCACTAGATAAGATCTTTATTCCTTGGCTGGGATCGTTTAGAGTCTTTTGAAGCTGCACTGAAACTACAATTTGGACGTTTAACCCATTGGGTCCTATTGAAGTCCATTATATAGAGAAAAATCCTAGAATGTTTTCCTCAAAAACCTTAATTTTTTTCAATTGAAGAAAGTAATGAACTTCTTGGATGACATGAGGGTGAGTAAATTATCAGGAAATTTTTATTCTGGAAATGAAAACTAATCCTTTAATGTCAGACATGCTATAAATAATTAATTATTTAATTATATATTAATTATAAAGTCTGTTTTTCTCTCTTCACAGTATGCTCGTCTTCCTGACACTCATAATGTGAGGATGCACCACGACGTCAGCTCTGACATGCATGAGTTTCTGGACGCTTGCATTACCAAACTTTCCTCACCACTTCAAGTGTCACTGTTGGATGTCAAAGCCTTCATGCAGGATGTTGAGGTAAAGAGGTTTCAACATTGACTGTATTTGTTGAATGTTGTTAATACTTTTTTCTGTATGTGAGATTGGCCCCTCATAAATGATAAATGTAAGACTGCAATACCAGTTTGGTCAGTTTGAGGTTCACCTAAGCTTTCTGATACCATTTTACACATATTGTAGGACATCAAGCACAGGCTGCCTGGTGTGGAAGCACAATATAAAGCGGCTGCTCGCGCTGCACAGCTTCTGGCCAAAGACTCTGTTCATGGTAGTGAAACTAAAGCACTGTCAACCGCTGAAGCACAGCTCCATCAGGTTTGTACAATGTTTGAATGTTTGCACAATATAATGTTATCATTTGCATCTGAAAAAACATAGTATCACAGAATCAGACATTTAGCAGGAACATTCACATTAGCACAAGTGACGGTGACCACAGGATTTCTTACTCTAAGAAAGAAGAAAATCATCATAAACACGATAAAGACATCAGAAAACTATTTGTATGGCTGCAGAACCTTAAATGTAATAACCTTAGATGCAAGTCTTTTAGACCTCTTTGTGGTACTTTCAGTTTTGAAGCTTGACAACCTGTGGTCACCATTCACCTTTATTATATATAACCCTGGACCACAAAATCAGTCTTAAGTAGCATGGGAAAATTTGTAGCAATAACCAAAAATACATTGTATGGGTCAAAATGATCAAATTTTCTTTTATGCCAAAAATCATTAGGATATTAAAGTAAAGATCATGTTCCTTGAAGATATTTTATCAATTTCCTATCGTAAATATATCAAAACCTAATTTTTTATTAGTAATATGTATTGCTAAAAACTTAATTTGGACAACTTTAAAAGCGATTTTTTTGCACCCTCAGATTCCAGATTTTCAAATAGTTGTATCTTGGCCAAATATTGTCCTATCCTAACAAACCAAAGCTTATTTATTCAGCTTTCAGATGATGTATAAATCGCAATATCAAAAAATTGACCCTTAAGGTTTTGTGGTCCAGGGTCACATATGGAAAAGAACAGAATGAACATCCTTCTAAAAGTTTCTGTGTTTCACCAAATAAAAGCAAAATCAGATTGTAACAATATGAGTTTTCATTTTCAGTGATATGTCTAAGAATAAATGTGTGATTGTGTGATCCTCACAGCTGAAAGAAAAGTGTCCTTTAATTCTGCGGGAGGGCCAGGTTCTGTTTCCTCTGTTAGAGGAGTTAGAGAAACAAATCTCAGCTTTCTACCAGACAGCGGAGCACGCTGGACACATCATCACCCAGCAACACAACCAGGAAATGTGCCAGGTCAGTGCAGACCACTGGGAGAGAAAGATTATTGGACCATGAAGAATACAGTGTGGTGAAATAGTAATGATGTGACACATAATAAGTGCCTGTCTTCTGTTATCCCACGAGGGTTCAGTAGGGTAAATGTTCCTGGCTGTATCTGCGGGAACTAGAATTGATCTCTGTGTTTATTTCTGTTTGATTCTTTTTGGCAGGAGCTACAAACTCAGCAGCAGACCTGTAAGCGTAGTGTTTGCGCTATGGAGCGCAGTTACCTGTCCCTACAGAGAGCTCTGTGCTGTGCGAAATCTCTACACAATTTTGACATGTCTCTTCTGCAGAACAGAGTAACCGAGATTCAGACCACTGCACAGGTCAGACTACAAATAAAATTTTCACTACCTTTTAAAGGTTCGCTGAAGTGCTTTGAAACATGCATGACGTAATTTCAACTGAAACATGAATTTATAAAATAGCCAATATATCAGAGCTTGGGTCAGAGCGGCTGAGCCGGGTAAAGCTGCATTTGACAGCGTATGACAGCCATAATCTCATTCATATCGCATGATTTATATATTAAATAGCATTCTGTGTAGAATTCAAATGTGTCCGATACATTTTATGGTCTGCGCCAACTCGTGCATATGATCCACTCCATCCTATCGTCTCTCTGGACCAGAACAGGCTGTGTGCGCACTGCGGCGGTTTGTGTGAAACAGTGCGTAACCAGACTTCATTTGCCAAAATGGAATGCATATTTATACTGTCTGACTGTCTGAATGGTTCTATATCCCCTATATAGTGCACTACATGCTATTTACCTTACAGAAAATACTAATTCTGTGAACAAGTGACCGATTTCAGCCGCAGCTTCAGTGTCTATTTATTGTGTAGGGTATGGGACGCGTCGGATTCTAGAGAGCATTTGATTAGACAGAAAGTTTGATGAGAAGCTGAAGTGCAGGGTGATGTCATCAAAATCATTTATTCATATAGGCAAAAGTTAAAGCCTGTCCTCCGGTTTCACAGACAAGGCTTAAGCCTAGTCCTAGACTAAAATGTAAGTCTGAGCTGTTTGAACTGAAAGAAACTTGCACTGACTGATCTTAAAATATATCACTGCCTTTGTTTTGTCTCAAGATGCACACCAGTAATGTTTAGGCTAAGCCCTGTCTATGAAACCAGGTCTGTAAGTTTTAAATGAGATATGTAAATAAGACTTCTGTCATTGTTTTGAAACACGCTAGGTTATAAATAACCATAAGGCTAACATATTCATACTAAAAGCCATAAAACTTAAATTTTGATTTCACAGGGACTTTAAAAAGTTTGGAGTCAGCAAGATTTTTTTCTTTTATTCAGCATGTTGTGTTAAAAAATAGTAAATATAACATTTTTTTTTATTGTGATAGGACAGATCAGTATTGACAGGAAGGTAAGTGGGAGAGAGATAGGGGGCTTGATCGGGAAAGGTCTTCGAGTCGGAATTCAAACACGAGACGCCCGGAGCGCATGTTGGCGCGCTGCCCATAAGGCTATCGGTGCCGACTAAATAAATTTTTAATGTTACAAAATATTTCTATTTCAAATAAATGCTATTCTTTTGAACTTTCTGTTAATCAAAGAATCTTGTTGTTATACCACTGGATAAAAAAATAAAAAGGTAATTGTGACTTTTTATCTCACAGTTCTGACTTTTTTTCTTGCAATTGCAAGTTTACATCTTGTAATTTGGAATTTTCTTCTGAGCACTGATACAAACTCGCAATTCTGACTTTTTTCACAGAATTGTGAGATATAAACTTGCAATTCTGAGAAATAAAGTCAGAATATAATGATATAATTATCCCACAATTGTGACTTTTTTTCTCAGAATTGCGAGTTTATACCTCTAAATTAGTTGTGGGATATTAAGAATTGTGAGATATTAACTTGCAGTTCTGAGAACATATCAGTTTTTCTTCTTTCCTCAAAGTTTCACTTTATAACTCGCAATTGCGCGTTTATATCTTACAATTTGAAGAAAAAAGTCTGAATTGGAGGAAAATAGTCAGAATTTCTATATACAAACTCCCATTTGTGAGAAAAAATTCTCACAATTGTGAGTTTATATTGCAATTCTGAGAAAATTTAAGATTTGTGAGTTTAAATCTCGCAATTCTGACTTTATAACTCACAATTGCAAGATTATATCACAATTTTGAGAAAAAAAGTCAGAATTGCAAGTTTGCATCACACAGTTCTGTTAAAAAAGTCAGAATTGTGAGTTAATAACTTTTGCAATAATCTTTTTTTACATTTTTTATTCGGTGGTGGAAACGGGCTTCCATAGTTTTCTGTGTTGATAATAATGAAAAATGTTTCTTGAGCACCAAATCAGCATATAATGATTTCTGAAGATTCATGTGATTTTGACGGATCAAAATGTCTTACAGACTCCAGACTGTTATTTTGTAGAATATGTTTTTTTTAGAAGTAGTCCGACTAATGCTGACCTCAAATTTGCACTTTTTTGCATTTTTGCATTTTTTGCATGTTGTTTTGTATTTCTCAAAATGATTGTCAAGGAATTTTTTTTCTTACTACAACATTATTAGTTAGTCCTATTAAGTACCTAAATTAAAAACTATTTCCTTAATAAACCCTTAATTACTGCTGTTAAGAAGGTAGTTGTTAAGTATAGGTATTGGATAGGATTATGGAGGTAGAATATGGTGATGCAGAATATGTGCTTTATAAGTACTAATAAACAGCCATTATGCTGTAGTAATATACATGCTAATAGGCAACTAGTTAATTGTGAGAACTGGTCCCTATACTAAAGTGTTACCATAAATAAAGCACAATAGAGTAGTCTATATGACTGTAATCTGTAATCCGAAACTTCTGAAATCATACAAAATTTAAGTAATCATTCATTTAAAATCTGCTTGGAGATTCTCTAACTCTAGTTAGTGTTCCACAGAAAAAAAAATCTAGTTTGGATTTATCC
The DNA here is from genome assembly GCF_049309525.1 of Garra rufa. Lineage (NCBI taxonomy): Eukaryota > Metazoa > Chordata > Actinopteri > Cypriniformes > Cyprinidae > Garra > Garra rufa. The sequence continues at coordinate 23,451,379 of NC_133373.1, forward strand.
ATCAACTACAGAGCTGATGGAGTAACTGTGTTCTGCTCTGATCAGGCTCTGATGCAGGAGGCTTTAGAATGGAGGCAGGTGGCAGAGACTAACGGCAACCTCATGCGGAGATATGAAGAGTCTCGTGCTGACCTGGAGAAGGCTTTGCGCGTGGGCCAGGCCTGTTTAAAGGAAAGGGGAGACCCAGATGAGCTCTTCCGCAAACATAATGTACGTCAATCACGTCTTAATCGGCGAACCCTTCAAACATATTTAACTTGTTTTGTTCTTCTAATTAAGTGTGTAATTATTTGCTCAGGAGTTCTTTGGGCGACTGGACCAGCATATTTTAAGTGCTTATTTAAAGGCGTGTGATGACCTCACTGATATCATCTCTGAGGAAGACCAACAGAGTCTGCGGGACACAGTCAGACGACTACACAAGCAATGGAAGGTCAGTTGGAAGGTTAACAATGATGAAAATGTATACAATGTAACAGAAAGGATTCATCACGATGTATTATCTTTCTACCAGGACATCCAAGCCGAGGCCCCATGCCATCTGCTCAGACTCCGAGTGGAAACAGAGAGGCGTTTGGTGATGTCCATGCTACAGGAATGTCGGGTAGAGCTGAGAAAGGAGGACAAGGGTCTGCTCACAGTCGGCAGTGAAAGAACAATCAAAGAACACAGGGTGAGATAAAACAGATGAAGAAAAGATCATGCAAGTTACAGTACATTTAATGAAAAATAGTAACATTTATGTGTCTTTATAGGCCTTTTTCAGACAGAAAAACCCACTTTCTACTTGTGAGAAGCGAGTAAAGACAATGGAGCATCTCTGTCAGGATCTTCCAGAGAACGACATAGGCCACAAAGTGCTGGAGGAGACCAGAGATCATGTTTCAGAGGTCAGAGGTTTAGTAGAACGAACACACTTGAGACTACAACAGCACCCGGATAAATGGAGAGAGTGGCATGCCAGGTGAGATGCAAATATTACATTTCAAAACAGGACACATTACAGGATGAATTCTGGACATGTTGCTTGTTAATTGCAATTCATTTAAAAAGTATAATAGTTTAAATTTTTATTACTGCTGTTAAATCAGTCTCTTTGAAAATAAAAGTTTATGTTTACATATGTATGTACTGTGTATATATTCATATGTATATATAAATACAAACACATATATGTATATGAGACATATTTACGTGTGTGTATATATACATTCATATTCAGAGCTAGGTAGATTACTTACAAATTGTAATCCGTTACTGATTCCAAATTACATGACAAAATGTAGTTAGTAACGTAATCTGTTACATTACACATTTTAGGTAATATAATCAGAATACTTTTAGATTACTTTTTACCCAACTTGTTTTTCACATTGATTTAAATAGGATAATCTTGTAATCTTGTATTGATACTAAAAATACAAAGTGCATTAAACACTATATTCTGTCAAGGTTTCCCAAACTGCAGGGGTTTTTTGAATTCAATGAAAAGCTAATAATTAATTAAATCATAAAAATTAAATTAAAACAAATAGTTTTAAAATCAATCTGACTTATGACTGGTCTTTTTGTGATGGTCCACAAAACTGGAAGACTTTCTGAGTGTATATAAGTGGTAGGCTATTTTAGTAAGGAAAATTTAACATGAAAAAGAGGAATTAGGGAGAATCAATCAATTATTGCTATTGTGTAAATAATATGTAATCATGCAATCCATAAAAAAGTAACTGTAGTCTGATCACGAGTATTTTAAAATGTAATCTAATAACAAGTACTTCATTTTTGGAATCTGATTATGTAATCCAGATTACATGTAATCAGTTAATACCCAGCTCTCTCTCTCTCTCTCTATATATATATATATACACACACACACACACACAAATTACTTATATTTGTTAAATATGGATGTGAGATTTGACAGCTCTAATTTGTATTAAATGCACTGAAATGTAGAGTGATTTTTGACCTACTTATGCAGGGCTCTTATTTTATATGTCTGTATGTATTTTGTTTTTTATGTGTTTACATGTAATTTTTATATGCAATTTTAGAATTAATTATATTAAAGTATACTCCTGAATATAGCATTCGTTATAATATATAAATGTATTTAATGCTATTCCTATTTAAACTAGTATGTCATATTTAAACTTAAAGTTTTATTTTTAATCACATATTTATAATGATAAACTTGCAATTTAGTACTTATATAATGCACTTATATAAAATATTTTAACTTCGGTTATAATATCATATAAATTAACACACTAGAGTTAACATTAAAATCAAGTACTTTAAATGTAAATATGTTAGTCAACATCAAAATACGTGTACATAATTATTTAAAATGTATTTTAAAGTAAGATTTTCAATTTGAAATTATTAAAGTACACTTTTTAGAAGTATACCTAAGTGTATTAAGAAAGCAGTCATTCAAGTCTTTAAGTAAGCTCAAGTGGCTTTGTATTTCTTCTGCAAGTACTTTTATTTTAAAATACTTTCAAAATTTTAATTAAAGGATTTGTTCACTACCAGAACAAAAATGTACATTTAATTTACTCACCCCCTTGTCATCCAAGATGTTCATGTCTTTCTTTCTTCAGTCGTAAAGAAATTATTTATTTTTAAGACAATTTCAGGATTTTTTCCCATATAGTGGGCTTCAATGTTGCCTCAAATGCTCATTTTGTCTAGCTTGTCTATTTTCTCCTCTAACTTCAAAATCGCACTACATCGCTGTTTTACCAAAATTACCAAAATACATGTGCATCGCATGTCATTTGAGGTTAAAAAGTGTATAAATTGTACATTTATTTAGAAAATAACCAATCGTTTCGTTAGATAAGACCCTTCTTCATCGGCTAGGATCATTTAGAGACCTTTAAAGCTGCATTTATACTGCATTTTGGAACTTCAAACTCATGGGCACCATAGAAGTCCACTATGTGTAGAAAATTCCTGAAATGTTTTCCTTAAAAAACATGATTTCTTTACGACTGAAGAAATAAAAATATGAACATCATGGATGACAAGGGGGTGAGTAAATTATCTGTACTTCTTTGTTCTAGAAGTGAACTAATCCGTTAAGTGCACTTATTTCTTACAAGGGACAATATATGCTGGCAATCAGGTTGTGTGAAATTTTCATTTTTTTATTGTTTTTGTTTTGTTGTGCTGTGCTCCAGGTTCAGTGAGCTGTCCGGATGGCTTCTTTCACAGCAGACGACTCAAAGTAGTGCTGAAATCATCTCTGTCCAGGTGCGCTCACCCCAAATCTACAAGATTAATGCTCATCTGCATACTGTATATGTGTATGCAGACCACTTTCTGCTATGTGACTTCAGCTGACCTCCTTTTCCCTCTCTCTGCACATGCAGCGTCGGGCAATAAAGGCTCAGGGCGAGACTCTGGACTGGCTCAAAGCTCGTCTCGCTGTCCTGGAGAACATAAGTCCTGAGAGTGAGGTTCACACACAGAGAGCTGCTCTTGATAAACTTTCACAACAGTTTTCTGCATTTCTGCTGTCTCTGTCTGAGGTGAAGGGTGGTCCTCATGTCTTCATGTCAATGCTATGTTCACTTTAGAAAGGAAATTGCAGATGCAAACGTTACTATATAGCTATTGAAATAAAATTCACTACATCTGCATAGTATATAATCTACAGGAACTTTGCATTGTACAGATCTGTGGAAGTACTGTTTATCCATAAGGATATTTTACATGGTTAAACTCTTTAACTGTCTTCTCAGGATGTTCCTCTTGCGGTTCCCAATGAAGAGAACATAAATGCTGGAGAAGAGATGAGGGAGGAGGTAAATGATGATGAGGAGGTGATCCAGTCACAGGAGCACAGAAGAATACTGAACGCAGAGAATGTAACAGAGGCCAAACAGCTGCTCCTCATTCACCAGGTAGAATTCATTTTGTTGACACACATAACGCAATAGACATGATGAATCTGCTCATTCATTTTTTTTTGCTAATCTGATTGCTGTGAATAAGTGACTCCTTGTCATGCATGATATTCCAAGAGGAAAATCTCAGGATCATTTATTTTATTTTTGCCTTTTTCTTTTTCCTTTGTCACTCTTGTCTGTCTCATAGCAAAATATGAAAACCAAGCAAAGAAAAGAGACAGATCTCCGTTCTCAAGGTAATTTCTGTAAAGAAGACTGGACAGTTCAGGAGAAACACCTGCAGGTAATGCTTTCAGTCAAATAATGATATTTTAGCTTATAGCATGTTAGCTACATAGACAGGATCCTAACTAAGGGTCAAACAACGTGTTTTTCAGGGTCGATGCTGACACCAATAGGGAGTTTTACAGAGAAGTAGACTGATATTGTTAACCGTATATACAGTCAAGCCCGAAATGATTCATATTCATTTGCCATATTCATATTATTCATTCATTTGCCAAATTCTAAATTTAGGTTACTTTTATTCAACCAGCAAGTTTTTGTTTGATTAGAAATGGCACAGATGTCTCCCAGAAGATAATAAGACGATGTACAAGAGGCATCATTGTGGAAAAAAATATTACTCCTCTTTTGTTTACATTTGAACAAAAAGTGGCATGTCCAAAATTATTCATACCTTTCTCAATAATCAATAGAAAAGCCTTTATTGGCTATTACAGCAATCAAACGCTTCCTGTAATTGCTGGGTCGCTGTTGTGCTGAAATGTCCACTGGTGCCCAAGGCCAAGTTTCTCTGCAGACTGCCTGATGTTGTTGTTGAGAATTTTGATGTATTGCTCTTTTTTCATGGTGCCGTTTACTGTGATTAGGTTCCCTGGTCCACGTCTGAAAAACACCTCCAAAACATTAGGTTCCTACCACCATGTTTGACAGTGGGGATGGTGTTTTTAGGGTTGAAAGCTTGTCCTTTTTTACGCCAAATGAAGGCTACATCATTGTGGCCAAACAATTCAATTTTTGTTTCATCTGACTATAAAACAGAAGTCCAGAAGTCTTCTTCTTTGTCCAAATGAGCATTTGCAAAGGCCAAGCGGGCTTTTGTGTGCCTTATCTGGAGAAGTGGTGTCCTCCTTGGTCTGCATCCGTGGAACCCAGCGGTGTTCAGGGTCCGTTGGACTGTCTGCCTTGAGATGTTGCCACCAGCAGAGCCCAGATTCATCAGGATGGCCTTAATGGTGGTCCTTGGATTCTATTTTACCTCTCTCACTATCCTCCTGGCCAGCACAGGTGTCAATTTTGGCTTCCGACCACGTCCTCTGAGAGCTCCTTTGTCTTAGCCATGGCTGTCCACAAACCAACAGCAGAGAGCTTCTGTTTTTCACCTGTTGAGTTGATTAAAACAGCTGTTCCCAATGAATCAGGGTAATTAGGATACTACAACAGCTTGGACTATTTGGAATGGTATAGAACTTTGAATTTTACCATAGACTGACAGTTTGCAAGGGGTATGAATAATTTTGGACATGCCACTTTTTGTTAAAATGTAAATAAAAGCTGAGAAATATTTTTTTCCACAGTGATGCCTCTTGTACATCGTCTTATTATCTATAGAAGCCTGTGTCATTTCCGGTCAAAAAAGTAACTTTAAGTCAGAATTTGCCAGGGGTATAAATAATTTCAGGCTTGACTGTATATGTCTGGTATAAAAATTAAGAACAACAAGGGCTCTGACAAAAAATTTCTTTAAATGCTAGGATTTAACAATATATAAATCTCACGATACAATATACAATTAAAAAAAGACAAATGAAGATTTGGAAAAATTCAAAATTGTGAATTTTAAAGTTAAATTATTCTAATGCATTCAGACTGATTTATGAAAGTGGAACACGCACAAACACAAGAGGCGGGATTTTATCACATGGACCAATCATAACCAGTCATATCCAAGTATATCGCGACAAAGGCATTGCCTCCTCTCATGTGTCTTTCCCCCATTCATTCTCAATTACCCCCCACTAAACTCATGCCACGCTTTAGGGGGTCTGTTAAAACTGAATGGGCTCAGGGGAGGTGAATGTTTCTCTAGAAAAGCAAGTGATTTATACACTTTTAATGTTATATTTTGTAATATTGGCATTATTTTTTTGTGCTAATTTGAGGATATCACTCAAAATAGATTAGATTAACAATTAGTGGTGAAATGGTACGGTAATGTGCAATTCTCGTTGATCATTAGGTCACTGTGAGTGCATGGCAGGAGTTTGACATAGAGAGAGAGGCCATCTGGCAGTTTGTGTGTCTAGTTAATCCTGTCCTGCAGAGGGAGCTCATCTTCAGCAGCCTGGACAACCTCAAGATTGAAATGAAAAATGTTAAAGTGAGAGCCCAGACAGAAAATATAGTAGTTTGTTTAATGAACGTAAGGGCTGAGAATAATACTCATATCTGTACGTGTTTGTTTAGGAGCTTCATGAGCAGGGTAAGATGTTTGCTGTAAGAGCTGAATCCCTGGTGAAGAAGGCAGCAGATATTAAACTTGGTCCTCAGAATCAGTCTTTACTACAGGATCAGGCCCAGTCCACAACAGAGAGACTGCAGGAGACCCAGGCCAGCCTCAGGAAAATGTAAGACAGAATCAAGTGTACTGTACATGTATTGTTACATTCAGTTTGCATTTGAGTATATTCTTTCTGCACTTGGTTATCCTTTTAAATGTATGCTAAAGTTTCACAAGTGGTGTTTCTTTCCTGTTTGTCTCTGTTTTGATAGCATGTCAGATCTGGAGACGATACACAGATGGTGGCAAGGTTTCAGCCATGAGTCTGAGGCTTTCTTCTCTTGGGTCTGTGATAATAAGAAGGAGCTTGAAGCTTTCAGCAGAACCTCTGCCAACCTGGATGAGCAGATGCACACTGTGGAGGTAATGGATGTTGTAAACCTGGATCAGAAGACTGAAACTTAATAAACATAACCAAATTAACCAGACAACATGATAGGTTTCATTTAGCGCTTAGTGAATGATGACTGCTTGTTGTTTTCACTCCTTTTTAGATGCTGAAGGACGACTTAGAAGAGAAGATGGACATCTTCAGCCGATTGGAGATGGAGTTTCAGACTTTAATTAATTTTGTCACACCGAATGAGGCAGGACGAATTAAAGCACGATTGATGCAGATTGGGAGATACCGGGAGGAGTTTAAGAACAGTGTGAAGCAACGAGAAGCAGAGCTTCAGTCTAGCTTGAAAAATACAAAACAATTCATCCAAGATCTCAATGAGGTGACAGTACATACAGTACATGCCTCTATCTACTTTTTCAGTCTGATATATTATTTAGGCCAGTTTAGATGTGTGTTAATGTTTTTGTGCGTCTTAGGTGGAAGGTTTCCTGAATGGGCTACAGGAAAAACTGAACATACCAGTTGCTTCCTGTACATCAGCATCAACAACATATAAAACTCTCCATGAACATATGGTTAGTATTACATTTGTTTGGGAACTGACAACTTAAAGACCTAAATAAAACTTTCCATACACAAATTTGACCAGGGACGTCAAACTCAAATTTGAGGCCGCTGGCCATGAGCTTCAACAAATACCATTATTTATACAATGAATGCAATCTGATTTTTATTTCTATTTTTTTATTTCTTTGAATGGAAAATGACTAAAATATGCACTACCAGTATGATTTTTAATGTTTTTTTTTTTAAAAAAACGTCTCTTCTGCTCACCAAGCCTGCATTTATTTGATCCAAAGTACAGCAAAAAAATGTAAAGATTTTGAAATATTTTTATTATTTTAAAATAAGTGTTTTCTATTTGAATATATCTCAAAATGTAAATTTATCCCTGTAATCAAAGCTAAATTTTCAGCACCATTTTTGTCAGGATTCTTTGATGAATAGAAAGATTAAAAGATCAGCATTTATCTGAAATAAATTATAGAAATTAATACTTTTATTTAGCAAGGATTTTTAAAATTGATCAAAAGTGCTGATAAAGACATTTAAAATGTTGCAGAAGATTTCTATTTCAGATAAATGTTCTTCTGAACTTTCTATTCATCAAAAATTCTGTTTTTAACATAATAGTAATAATAAATGCTTTTTTGAGCAGCAAATTAAAATATTAAAATGATTTCTAAAGGATCATGTGACTGGAGTAATGATGCTAAAAATTCAGCTTTGGAATCACAGGAATAAATTACATTTTAAAATATATTCAAATAATAAACAGTTATTTTAAATATTAAAAATATTTTACAATCATACTGTTTGGTGAGCAGAAGAGACTTGAAAAACATTAAACATCTTACTGTTGAAAAACTTTTGATTGGTGGTGTATAGCAATCAGTTCGCATGTACAGTATAATATTTGTGAATTTTACATGTTTTAAGTCAGAAAAATAAAATCACGGATTAGTTGTGGCACGTGTGTTTGTTGCTGTCTCCTAGGATACAGTTTCAGTTCATTTTTGTGTTTTAAAGGCTATAATAAGCCATGTGGAAAAAAATATTGCTGTTTAATAATCCTTAAGAGAGTAACGAAGACCAAACCAGAACGCAGAAAGTAAAAATCAATTTGCTGACTGGATTAAAGGATAAACTATTTATACTTGAAGGGCTGTATGTAATAATCCCTATATTCAGCCTGAGGGCCATTAGTATTAGACCCCTATTCAAGACCATATACACTTACGATTCTTTTAAAGGGATACTACTACTACTACTGCCTGTTACGCCTACTGGCGTGTAGGGCAGCAACAAAGATCATCCACTTCTGCCTGTCTTTGGTCAGCTTTTCAATGGTGCCCCAGGTGTGGTTCAGGGTTTTCAGCTCTGCCTCTACTGTTCGCCGCCATGTGTTCTTTGGTCTTCCCCTCTTTCTTTTCCCCTCAGGGGTCCAGTGCAGGGCTGTCTTGGAGATGGAGGTGCAGTCCCTTCGCATAACATGGCCAATCCATCTCCATCGTCTTCTTGTGATGATGGTGTCCATGTCCTCTTGCTTGCATCGCTGGAGAAGGTCATGGTTGGAGATTTTCCTTGGCCAGAAGATGCGAAGGATCTTCCTAAGACTTGTGGTGTGGAAGGTAGACAGTTTGTTGAGGTCACCTTCAGTCATCCGCCAGCATTCCGACCCGTACAGCAGCGCTGACAGGACACAGCTCTGGTAGATTCTCAACTTGGTGTGGACACTGTATTGTGATGACCTCCAAACGTTGTTAAGGGTCATGAACACTGTCCTGGCCTTGTTGAGTCTGCTCTGAATGTCGTTTCCAGCGCCACCATCCTGTGTCACAATGCTGCCCAGGTAGGTGAAGCTTTCTGTGGTTGGCAACTCATTACCATCCACCTTAACAGGAGCTGGTGAGTCGATGTTCAGTGTCATTACCTCTGTTTTTCTCTGGCTGATCTTCAACCCAACTTGTCTCGCGAAGGTGTTCAGACGGTTTGTCTTCTCCTGCATATGTTGATGGGTGTGGGATAACAGAGCCAGGTCATCTGCAAAGTCGAGGTCTTCAAGAGAAGAGAAGAGTGTCCATCGGATGCCTCTTGCCCCATCTTCTGTCGTGCGTCTCATGACCCAGTCAATGGCCAGGTTGAAGAGCAGCGCAGACATGACGCATCCTTGTCTGACTCCCGTCTTCACCTCAAATCGCAGATCGCTGTTTCCCACGCTGCATGAGAAGTTGGTGTAGAAGCTCTTGATCAGTTCGACAATCTGGTCTGGGATTCCATAGGCTCTCAAAATGTGCCAGAGGCTGTCCCTGTGGATGCTGTCAAATGCCTTCTCAAAGTCGACGAAGTTGATGTACAGCTGTCTCTGCCACTCTGTGCATTGCTCGATGATGTTACGCAGAGCGAAGATCTGGTCGATACATCCTCTTCCTTTACGAAATCCGGCTTGTTCATTCCTCAGTGACTTGTCAACGGCGTCAGATATCCGTTGCATGATGACCTTGGCAAGAATCTTGCTTGGTACTGACAGGAGGGTTATTCCGCGCCAGTTGTTACAGTCACTGAGGGCTCCTTTCTTGGGGATCTTCACTATGATACCTTTATTCCAGTCATCTGGAACTTGCTTCCTTTCCCAGATTGTTCTGAAGAGCGGCTGGAGGATGGCGGCTGCTAAGTCCGGGTCGGCCTTGAACAGCTCAGCGTTGAGGTTGTCATGTCCAGGGGCTTTTCTGTTCTTAAGGGATCTGATTGCTGCCACGATTTCTTCCTTTCCAGGCGTGTCAGTGTTGATATCAAGGTCAGCACTGGCATCCTGTATGTCAGCTTCTTCTTCAGGCGGTGGTCTGTTGAGGACTTCCTGAAAGTGTTGTGCCCAACGTGCCTCTTGTTCGTTTTCCATTTTTAGCAGTCTGCCTTGTTTGTCTTTGATGGGGGGAGCACTGGCGCTGCCATGGTGTTTACCGCATAAAGCTTTGGTGATTCTGAACAGAGTGCCTTGTTCCCCTCGGTCGGCAGCGTCCTCTGCTTGCATTGCCAGGTTGTCCATGAAGGCTCGCTTGTCTGCTCTTACCATTCTTTTCACCGTCTTGTTAGCTTCTCTGTACTGTTGTAGGTATCTTTCCTGCAGTCTCCCTGATTTGGCTTCTGTCAGTTTTTTCTTAAGGTTACGTCTTTCGTCGATGGCCTTCCAGGTATTCTCAGCCAGCCACTCTTTTTTCTTTTTCCGTTTGTAACCCACACATGCTTCACTGCCTTTGGAGTACAATGAAGCCACCTGTTCCCACTGCTTGTTGGGCTCATCTGCCCTTCCTGTTTCTTCATCTAGGGCTTGCAGTGCCTGAAACCTGTTCCTCACTTGTACCACAAAAGCAGTCTTCACCTTGGTGTCTCGCAGCCTGCTGACATCAAAGTGTTTCAGCATGGCTGTCTTGCGGCTTGTGGTCTGCAATTTTAGTCTTATCAGTGCAGTCACAAGGTGATGATCGCTGCCGACGTCCGCCCCTCTTTTCACCTTGACGTCCAGCAACGACCGCCTCCATGTGCCATTGATCATGAGATGGTCAATCTGGTTCTTGTCTCTTCCATTGGGTGAACACCAGGTCAGCTTGTGGATGTCCCGATGAGGGAACAGGGTTCCACCAATGACCATGTGGTTCAAGGTGCAGAACTCCACTAGGCGTTCCCCGTTGTCGTTCATGACACCACATCCATGTGTCCCCATGGCTCTGTCATGGTGAGTGTTGTTGCTCCCCACCTTGGCATTGAGGTCTCCCAAGATGACGATGAGGTCGTGACGTGGAGCTGCTTCCAGTTCGGACTGGAGCTGCTCATAAAACACATCCTTGGCCTCCTCGTCGCCATCGTTTGTTGGGGCATAGCATTGGATCAGGGTGATGTTGACGTGTCGTCCTCTCATCCTGGCGCTCATGAGTCTGCTGCTAACCGGCTTCCACTGCATCAGAGATTTCTCTGTTCCTCTGCGAAGGATGATGGCAACACCCTCGTGGTGCCAATCGTCCTCCCTTCCAGAGTACAGTACCGTCTCGCCTGTGCTGGTTTTCATTTTACCTGATCCGGTCCACCTGCTCTCGCTGACCCCCAGGATGTGCAGGCTATATCGTCTCATCTCCGCCGTGATCTGTGCCAGTTTTCCCATTTCGTACATAGTACGAACATTCCAGAATCCAATTTTGGTTTTGGTCTTGGCACTTAGGACTTCCATCTTCCTTTCAGTGGCTTCCTTTCGGCTTTCACCACTGTCATTCATACGAGTCACCAGATGGGACTCTGGAGGACCACTGCAGCCAGATGCGGAGTTTTTCTCTGTTGCTGTTTCTGTAACGTTTGGGGTTTTTTTATGGGTCGGGGTTGTTAGCCCTGAGCCCAACCCCCGAGCCTGGAGGACCGGGGTGCATGCTTCGTCTGGCTCTTCCCCCTCAACCTGTCCGGCTAGGTTGGACCTGCCAGGAGCACTAGGCTCCCGCCGGCATAGCTCTTGGGATCACAAGAACACGCAAGCCTCGCCGCCACGACAAGGCGTTGCACCATGGGAGGTTTAAAGGGGGATAGCTCACCCAATAATGAAAATTCTGTCATTAATTGCTCATCCTCATGTCGTTACAAACCTGTAAGACCTTCGTTCATCTTCAGAACACAAAATAAGATATTTTTGATGAAATCCGAGAACTTTCTGACCCTGCATAGACATCAACGCAAACTTTTTGAGCACAAAAGCTACTTTCGTAGCTTCATAGCATTACAGTTGAACCACTGATGTCACAGACTAATTTAACAATGTCCTTACTATCTTTCTGGGCCATAAATGTGTTAGTTGCATTGTTGTCTATGCAGGGTCAGAAAGCTCTCAGATTTCATCTAAAATTATCATTATTTGTGTTCTGAAGATGAGCGAAGGTCTTACAGTTTGAAACAACATGAGGGTGAGTAATTAATGTCAGAATTTTCATTTTTGGGTGAACTATCCCTTTAACTTCTGCTTTTAAAAATATGTTTATTTGATGGCATTTGACTCTGCTAGAGAAACATTTATGTGTAACACAAACTGTGTTTCCTTCATTCTCAGGATGTAGTGCAGCGTCTACAGCAGCTTGGACCCAGTCTGATGTCTCTGAATCTGGGCTGGAGGAGGCTGTCTGATGGCGGACGGCTGGAGAAAGCTGTAGCTGACCTTCAACAAGCTCACAAATTACATACCCAGCAAGCCACTGAAAAACAATCAAAACTGGAGAACCTGTTGACTCTGTGGCAAAGGCATGTATTTGAATGTATTCGCTTTGTAGTGTGTGTTGAAAGAGGTCTTTGTTACACAAATTAAAACTGTAATGTAATGCAATTATTTGACTCTTTGTTTTTTTTTTTTTAGGTATGAGAGAGATCTCTCGCTTTTGCAATCCTGGTTGAACAGATGTGAATCTCTATGCAGTTCAGATTCTCCATACCTGACCACAGACAATGTGAAGCTACAGAGCCAGCTTCAGATGCTGCAGGTGAAGTCAGAGGGCATTTTAGAGACCCTTGGTCCTTTTTTAAATTCCTGTTGTGTGAAAATGTGGAACTTTATGTCTTTATTGACAAATAACCCATAATCTATTTTCTTATGATGTACCAGGACATGCAGTCAGAAGTTCCCTCTCAGGAGTCTTTGTTGGAAAGTTTGGAGACCCGTGCAGAGTCTCTGTACTCTTCAGCCTCAGAGGAAAGGAACTCAGAGATTAGAGATCTTCATTGTAACCTGGAGGAGAGGTGGTGTTCTCTCAGTACCAATATACCACTCAGGTACTAACAACATCATAAATTTGATAATTTTTTTTTTGCTTTTTAGTCCTTGTCATTTGGCTTTAACAGGTTAGTTCACCCAAAAATGAAAATTAGCCCATTATGTACTCATTCTCCAGGCATCCTAGGTGTATATGACTTCCTTCTTTCAGACGAATCCAATCAGAGTTAAATAAAAAATAATTCTGGCATTTCCAAGCTTTAAAATTGCATGGGCGGGTGTTTCTTTACATCAGTCCAAAAGAAGAAGTTCATTAAAAGGGCATCCATCCATAATAAAAAGTGCCTCCGGGGGGTGAATAAAGGCCTCCTGTAACGAATCAATGCATTTTTTAAGCAAAATGTCCATATTTAAGACGGAATAATCACTCTAATCTGGCTTGCGCCAACTGGTCGTACACAGAAGTGATGAATACGCCATGGAGACATCAAAACAAACCAACGGTCATGAATTAGATGTACAAAATGAGGATTTGTAAAAAATTGATATAAACCAAGAGGAGACTGGTTTTCCTTTAGTAAAGTAAGGAAACTTTGCTTCCTTTTCTACTGTAAACAAATGTCATCCGGCTGGAAGGGCTTCTATGTAAGCTAGAATAAAGTGATTATTATATTTTAAATATGGATATTTTTCTTACAAAAATGCATTGATTCGCTACTGGAGGCTTTTACTTTTTTATTATGGATGGATGCACTTTATTGGACTTGTTTTAGACTCATGTAGAGAAACACCCACCTATGCAATTCTAAAGCTTGGAAATGGCAGGATAATTTTTAATATAATTCCAATTGGATTAGTCTGGAAGAAGGAAGTCATATACACCTTGGATGCCTGGAGTGAAAATAAATAATGGGCTAATTTAGATTTTTTTTTTTTTTTTTGGCAAACTAACCCTTTAAGACTTTGTGTAAATAAGAAATCATGGTTCAAGGTTCAAAAGTTTGAAAGTCACTTATGCTCACCAAAGCTAAAAATTTTTTATCAAAAATTGTTTGTAAAATACAGTATGTTTCTCGCTGCATGTTACATGGTTTCATTTGCATTATCAAATTTTCCTTTAAAGGGATAGTACACACAAAAATTAAAATTCTGTCATTAATTGCTCACCCTCATTGTCGCTCCAAACCAGTTAGAACTTTGTTCATCTTTGGAACACAAATTAAGATCCCTGCATAGACAGCAACGTAACTAAAACATTCAAGGCCCAGAGAGGTAGTGAGGACATCATTAAAATAGTCCATGTGACATCCATGGTTCAACTGTAATTTTATGAAGCTATGAGAATAATTTTTGTGCGCAAAGAAAAAAATATATCTTTGTCTTCCGAAGATAAACGGAGGTCTTACGGGTTTGGAACAACATAAGGAAAAGTAATAAATGACAAAAAGGAATTTTTTTGGGTGAACAATCCCTTTAATATGGAAGGATGGTTGAGAGCTGACCTTTAATTTGGTATTTTCAGGATTCAGGAACTTCAGTCTCATCTTTCTAAGATCGAGCAATTCAGTCAGGTCTCGCTTGCTCTGACTCAGTGGAGTGAGAACTTCCTCAGGCACATTCAAAGCACTTGCAAAGTCAGCATCACTGATCTACAGTCTGCTGATTCCAAAACCAAGGTACATTAAGTCTTTACTGCATATCATTATTCCATCATCATTGTCTAAATAGAAAATATATATAATTATCTGTTTTCTCCAATGGTTTAAAGGAGGACAAGATGTCCCTTCAGACCCAGGGAAGGTCACTGGAGGCCTTACAGCCACATCTAGATGCCCTCACACCATCAATAGCCCCAAAAGATCTCCAGAACCTCCAGACCAGAAAGGAGGACTGCCTTCAACTCTTCAGAGAAGCTCAGAGTTTAGTAGAGCATCGAGATGAAGCTTTACTCAAACTAAAAGACTTCTGTGAGATGTACAATAAAGCCAGAACCTCTCTACAGACATTCCAGGATGCTGTTGAAGGAAGAGGGAGCTGGGATGACTTCAAAGTCAGGGAAATAAATCAGGAACTTGTGGACCTCGCCAAGGAGTTAGCCTCTCTGGAGGTGGAGGCCCTTAGCCTGGATATCATCCTGAACAAAGCACATTTTCATTTACAGGGGGCCGAGGAGGAAAGAACATCCTGTAGAGGGCTGGTGGATGATGTAGCGTTGAGCGTGCAGGTGCTTCAGAGAAGCATTGGGACAAAGCAGAGTGAGGCAGAAGCACTAGCAACCATGTGGAGTTCCTTTAGGGGACGGAAGGAGCTGCTGCTTGGGAGTCTGGCAAAGCTGGAGGACAGAGCTAATATATCGTGGCCTACGGAAGCCAGCACGCATGCCTTTCAACAGAGGTACAAGCACTTATTTTGGGGGGTTTTCTCTGCTATTACTGTCTTTAGGGCCTTTTCACATCAGTTCTGATGTGGCTGCTATTTAGTATTTGGTATTAAAATCTATTCTGAGTATGATTTGAAGTGGACAGTGCTATATACATGAATAGAGGTGTAAACAGGGTTCAAAATGTTTTTGAGTTGGCGCTGATAGCCTGGTGGGGAGCGTGCCGACATATGGCGCAGTTGCTCTTCGGGTGTCCTGGGTTGGAGTTCTGCCTTGTGGACCTTTCCCAATCCCGTCCCTCTCTCTCCCACTCGCTTCCTGTCAGATCTCTACTGTCTTCTCAAGAAAAATGCAAAAACGGCAACAACAAAAATGTTTAAGAGCTAATACAAAATAGCTCATTACGTCAACATTGCATTTGCAAAACAAATCTGTCCTGACATCCGCAAAAGACCTTGACAAAAATAAGCACTTAAATGTCAGTTAAAATAATAATAATAGTAACAATAATTTCTAACCAGTCAAAAGTTTTTGAACAGTGAGTTTTAAATGTATCTTCTGCTCACCAAGCCTGCATTTATTTGATCCAAAGTACAGCAAAAGCAGTAACATTTTTAAATATTGAAAGTTATAAAATATTTTTTTTTCTACTGGGATATGTTTTAAAATGTAATTTATTACTGTGATCAAAGCTAAATGTTCAGCATCATTACTCCAGTCTTCAGTTATTATTATCAGTATCTAAACAGTTGAGTACATCATTAATCTGAAATAAAAGGCTTTTGTAAAATTGTACACTATGCCATTCAAAAACTTTTTTGGGGGAAAGAAATTATAGAAATTAATACTCTTATTTAGCAATGATGCTTTAAATTGGTCAAAAGTGATGATAAAGACACTTATAATATTACAAAAGACTTCTATTTCAGATAAATACTGTTCTTCTGAACTTTCTGTTCATTAAAGAAACCCGAAAAAGTTCTACTCAGCTGTTTTCGAAATAATAATCATAATAATATGACATATTAAAAAAAACATGAAAAAACTTTTGGCTGGTAGTGTATATTATATTATATTTGAGCTCTGGTGTTTCAAGTGGTTATTTTAGTGTAATGTAAATATATATAAAATAAATAATGCTGTACAATTAAATATTGTTTTGTATTATTTATAGATTATATATTATTAATAATATGTTTAATAATTCAATAATAGTTTCCTTTTTAATTATAGTTACAGTTTTAGTAATTTTGTCAATTTTAGTAGTTTTTTTTATATTCTTATGCCTGTATAGTTTTTTTATTTCAGTTTTAGTAAATTAATAAACAGTAATATAATATTTAATTTATATGTATAATAATAATAATATGTATAATTAGAAACAGTCATATACTATATAAAGTGTGCTTTTCTATTGTAAAATTGTTGTGCATGCTTTACATGCCCAAAATGTGGACTTTATTAGGGCTGGGAAACGATTAATCGCGATTAATCGCATCCAAAATAAAAGTTTATGATTGCATACTGTATGTGTGTGTACTGTGTGTATATATAACGTATGTATAAATACACACACAAACATGTATATTAAAGAAAACTGAGAATAAAAATTAAATTAAAATAAATAAAATATTTATAATTCTATATATAATCTAAATTAAATACAAATATAACTATCCACACATATAAGTATTTTTTAAAGGCTTTACATGTATGTGTGTGTATTTATATATACATAATAAATATACACAGTAAACACACATTTAGTATGTTAACATAAACTTTTATTTTGGATGCGATTAATCGCGATTAATCGTGTCCCAGCCCTAGACTTTATACAGTATTAAGCCATTTAGTTGTTTACTGTGAACAAATGTGTTTTTTTTTTTTGTGGAGTTTTGTAATTTTACTGTAATGACAGCTAATTTTGTGCTATGCTGTTTTAATCATTTTTTGTGGGGTTTTTTTAGGTTGTGGTTGCTGAAGCAGTTAGAAGAAGAGCTTCAGGCGCTACAGCACAGTCAGCTGTGGTTGGGAGAAAGAGGAGAACAACTGGCCCACAGAGACTCTGAGCTGGCAGGAGAAGCCCAACGGGATGTAGCCTTGGTCCAGTCCACCTGGGAGCGGATTCGGGCAATTATTGTGGAGGAGTGAGTATTTCGCTATCCAAGCTTTATACACTAAGTTCCCATTGAAACTTAGTATGTTTGGATAGATGAATGCTTTGTCAAATTGAACTTGAAATGGATGACTTATGGGAGGGAGAGGCTTGGACTGGGCCAGTGCATTGATGGATGGGTGTTTTGACAGGTTTTGACTGTTGCCATGTTTAAATGCGATTTAAATGTGGTTTATTGTGTGTGTGTTGTTTGATGGATATGTGGGCGAACCTCTAAATAGATTATCCTTTGGATTAAAGAAACTGAAGAAAGGGAAGAGCGTTTTGAGCTATTGCCAAGACTGCAGTGTGTGCTTTCATAGCTCTATTGACGTTTCCCTCACTTCGTGTCCAAAATCTGAGACTTGTGTTTGTCCCTGTACAGCCATGACCTTTGCGCAAACCTGCTGGAGCTCTGTAGGGAATATCAGACCCTGAAAACCAGGATCTGTTCGGTCGTAGAGAGAGCTCGTGCCATCACTGTGGCCCAGTCGGACCCACACAACCCTGAGGATATCCGCAGAGCTCTGTCACGGGTTAGTGCCTGAGTGTGTGTGTGTGTGCCACCTATTAAACAACAGATTTAGATTGTGATAACAAGCACACAGGTAATAAGGTTATCTCTGTTTGCTCAGCTGGAAGCGGTTAGGCCCGAGTTGGCGGCCACTAAGGAGGACCTGAATACGCTCATTGGTTCAGGCAAACACCTGACCGGTGTATTGAAGAAGCTTCCAGAGGAAAGCATTCAGAGTGAAAATGTCACAGCGGAGATGGATGCCATTGTTGATCAGTGGCTAGATGTGAGTGCATTTAATGCTTTTCATTAGACATCATATGAAATAACTTGAGGCAGGGATGTATCAAATCAGGGGAAGCATTTCCTTTCGTCAAACATGTAAATATGCTCATTTGAAAACTTGAATTGGTCATTAAGAATGATTGCTCCTACAAAGGACTTTGTAACAAATTAATTAGAACATTGAGAATAGGCCCTCAATGTGCTATGGAAGCTAGTTAAAATCATTATTATTTTTTTTATCAGTTTTGTTTTTGTAAAACCTAATTTCTTAATTTCGATGATGTAAACAAATATAGATTTATGATATTGACCATTTTATCGGTTGTCATACAGTTGCTGTCTTTGATATTTCAGTATCAGAATGTCAGAATTTCAGTATCAATGCATCCTTTATTATTTATGTTTATCGTTTATTTATCATTTTTATAATACAAATAAAAAAGATAGTGAAAAAAGAAAGAAAGAAAGGTGAAACACTGAAATTTGAAATTTATAAACATGATACAAAAAACAAATAAACAAAAAACAAATAAAAGTTCAGATAAAAGGGAGGTATTTGTGGAAAGAAAGAAAGAAAGAAAGAAAGAAAGAAAGAAAGAAAGAAAGAAAGAAAGAAAGGTAAAGCACTGCAACGTACAAAGCTATTTATAAGCATGATACAAAAATAAATAAAAAACCAATACCATTTCAGATAAAAGGGAGATATTTATGGAAAGAGAGAAAGGAAGAAAGGTAAAGAACTGAAATGTATAAACATATTATAAACGTGATACAAAAAAAAACAAAAAAAAAAACATAACGGTTCAAATAAAAGGAAGGCATTTATGGAAAGAAAGAAAGAAAGAAAGAAAGAAAGAAAGAAAGAAAGAAAGAAAAGTATTTGGTACAAAGGTATTTATAAGCATGATACAAAAATAAATAAATAAACAATACCATTTCAGATAAAAGGGAGATATTTATGGAAAGAAAGGAAAAAAGGTAAAGCACTGAAATGTATAAACATTATTAACATGATACAGAAAATAAATAAATAAACAAAAAAAAGTTCAAATAAATGGAAGGTATTTATGGAAAGAAAGAAAGAAAGAAAGAAAGAAAGAAAGAAAGAAAGAAAGAAAGAAAGAAAGAAAGGTAAAGCACTGAAATGTACAAAAGTATTTATAAACATGATACAAAAATAAGTAAATAAAAAAGTACCATTTCAGATAAAAGAGAGGTATTTAAAGAAAGAAAGAAAGAAAGAAAGAAAGAAAGAAAGAAAGGTAAAGCATTGAAATGTACAAACATATATAAAGTAGTAGGTACACTAAGTACAAACAAAATTATACATTGCTTGGACGGTGATGTAGAAGTGAAATATATGCATGACTGCTGGTGAAATGAGTGTGTTTACACTGTGTTATGTATATGATGCACTTATGGCCAGTGTTGATTATTGTGCAGATCTCCGAGAGGATGGATGCAGAAATCAATCTTTACGCTCGCTCTCTTGAGCTGTGGAATGACATTAATAAAATGGCCAATGAGGTTGAGTGCTGGAGTGCCATCTCTGTCAGTGAACTTAGTGAGGGAGCTGCCAGTCTCCTCTCCACTCATGACATGGAGGAACGCCTCTCTGAGTTCAAGGTGAGATCAAAGACAAATTAATCCTGGAAAAGATAACAGAACATGACAAAATATCAAAGTATGTTAAAAATAAGAACCATCATTTTTATGTTTGTACAGCTGGAGTTGGATAATAAGGAAGATGAATTGGAGACCTTACAGTCAAAGATGACACAGCTACAAGAACTGATGAAAACCCAACACGTACACACTGAACTGCAGGTATTCATTAGCAGGGGTTGTGACATTTTTGTGATGCATGACGTTTCATCATCTAGTATGTAAAGAGAATAAAAACACCATTGGTAAACCTAGCACGTGTTCTTGCTTTTTTGAGGTGATGGCTGCAGATCTGAGAAAGCAGATTTCCCATGCTGCAGAGGTATATGAACAAACCAAAGGCATGTATAAAGACTTCAACTCCCAGAGGCAACAGCTTCAAGACCTAATTTCCCAGATTTCAGAGCAGCTGAAGACCTCAGAGGACTCGCTATCAGAGCTTTCAACATCCTCTGACCCAGAGAATTTTGTTAAGATCAAGGTTAGTGAATTGACTGAATTTTGTTTAAATACAGAGGCAGAATTCGGTTATGTAGGCTAAGCAAGTGTGCACACATCACAAGCCAAATATTATAATGAAATTCCCAATGATTTATGGTTTCAAGTGGGAATTTTCAAAGGTCCTGATTACCATTCAAATGGGACATATCGTAGGAAGGGGAACTTATTATAATATTACCGCCCCTTAATCTGCAAGTTTCCACCCAAAAGCAAAGTATGTTAACTGTTCTGTCATTGGCAGCACAGATGAGCAAAGAACACTATTTAGAATCCCAGCCTCAGAGGAGACAAGAGAGCAGTGGATTTATTGATTTATTTACTGTATATTATGCTTCTGCCGCACAGATCTAATATAAACATGCTGTTTACCTTCAAAGACATAACTGACTGTTTTTGTAACTCATGTGAGTTTTTAACATAAACTTGTGTGTATTTGACAGTTTAAGCGCAATAAGACATGAAAGAGAACTTTAGTACTCACATGCCGTGTGACAGACACTTTCTGTGCGCATGCTTCGGATGTTTGTGTTTAGAAAACCCTATATAAGAAGTTTAAACTAATATGGTTTAAAACGCATGATTGCAGCACGATATACATAATAATCAAAACCAAACAGAAGTTGCCAGGTTTTCACAACAAAACCTGCCTAGTTGCTACTCAAATCTAGCCCAAAAGTACCCAATCGCATTTTGAGGAGGGTCCTCCTGTAAAAATCGTGTTCCGGGGGGTAAAATACACGTTTTTGGTGGTAAAATTAGCATTCCATGAGCTAAATATTGTGTTATTAGGGTTGCTTCAACCCGCGGACATGAAAAACAACTCACGGCAACAGTGTTAAAGTATCACAATTCCACGGGAAAACCGTGGACTTGGCAACACTGCCCTATTCTGAAAAAGGGGGCAGGAAGCAGCGGTTCATGTACATTTAAAGAGTCATGCACAAAAACAGCGTGTTTCTGCTTCCACTCAAAATAGGCATTTTCAAAATGATATAATAAATTATCTATTTTAAGCTGAAACTTCACAAACACATTGTGGGGAAACCTTAGACTTGCATTATATCTTGTAAAAAGGGGGCATAATAGGTCTCCTTTAACATTCAATTAAAAATGATTTACCCCGTATTTTCTTCCCTGGTCTGTTAGAAGGTTGAGAGGTCACAGAAGCAGTTAGAGGTGAGTCTGGATGTAGCAAGTGAGTCTCTCAGGGCTCTATGTAGAACATACCCAACTCAGCACCTGACCCTGTTGGGTGATGCTGTCTCCCACCTGGTCAAGAGAAATGAGGAAGTGACACAACAGCGCAGCCAGATCCTGGGGTCTCTTCAGGACGCTCTCCTGCAGCGCTTCAATGGTGAGTGTAACAGTAAATAATAAAAAAATAGATATTTCATATCGATTCAATGATAAAATGTACACTAGCATTCAAAGGTTTGCTTTTTTTATTTTATTTTTTTATTAATATTGTTGATTGTTGACAATTTAAAGGGATAGTTCACCCAAAAATTAACATTTTGTCATTGATTGCTCACCCTCATGTTGTTCAAAACCCGTAAGATCCACCATCTTCAGAACACAAATTAAGATACAGTCAAAAGTTTGGGATGAGTAAGACTTGTAATGTTTTTTAAAGGAAGTCTCTTATGCTCACCAAGGCTGCATTTATTTGATCAAAAGTACAGAAAAAAACAGTATAAAATAATGTTTTTTATTTTAATATACTTTGATATATAATTTATTCCTGTGATGCAAAGCTGAATTTTCATCAGCTTTAACTCCAGTCGTCAGTGTCACATGATCCTTCAGAAATCATTCTAAAAGGCTGATTTATTATTAGAATTATCAATGTTGGAAACAGTTTTGCTACCAAATATTTTTTGAAACCTGTGATTCTTTTTTCCAGGATTCTTTGATGAATAACAAGTTAAAAAGAACAGCATTTATTCAAAATATTATTTTTTTTCTGACAATGTAAATCTATACTATCAGTTTTTATTAATTTAACACATCCTTGGTGAATAAAAGTATGAATTTCTTTCAGAAAAAGAAATAATAAAAATGTACTGACCCCAAACTTTTGAACAGTAGTGTATATTGTTAGAAAACCTTTCTATTTTAAATAAATGCTGTTCTTTTTAACCTTGTATTGATCAGAGTCTCACAGGATCACGGGTTCCAAATAAATGAAGCAAAACAACTGTTTTCAACATTGATAATACATCAGCATATTAGAATGATTTCCGAAGGATCAAGTGACACTGAAGACTGGAGTAATAATCTGAAAATGTAGCTTTGCATCACAGAAATAAATTAAATTTATAAATATATTCACAAAGAAAACAGTCATTTTTAATTTAAGTAATATTTCACAATATAAATTTTTTTTTTCTGTATTTTTGATCAAATAAATACAGCCTTGATGAGCATAAGTAATGTCTTTAAAAACCATTAAAAAACTTTTGAGGGGCAGTGTATGTGTATGTGTATGTATATATATATATATATATACATATATATTACTGATCCCAAACCTTTGAACAAAAGTATGCATGTCAGTTATAACTAAGACTGTAGATGGGATTTAAAGCCGCATACCATTAAATTGGCTCATGAATAGTTAATAATAGGCATTTTATTTATTTATGTTTGATTGAAATGATTCCGCACTGCACTTCCTAAAAACATGACTGCCACACACCTGTGTCTCAGATGCTGCCTCTCCCACTGACATTACGACGGCTCCCAGTGGAATTGGTTGAGGCTGGTTACTAAGACAACAGAGAGCTGTTCCATCCATACACACCTACACAGTCCATCTGTCCGCGTGCAGAAACAGCTCACATATACTTCTTCTTATGGACTGTCATTCTCTTTCTGTCTTTCCTTCTGCTAGAGAAAGCACGTGCTTTTCACTGTTGGCTGTCTGAGTTGAGGGCTGGAATTGAAGACTGCTTTGAGCAAGCAGGAGATGCCGTTGCTATTTCAGCCAAGCAACAAAAGCTCAAGGTAGCGTCATACAACAAATGACTCAGCCATGTAATGAAACATTGCAACAGAGCAAAGCGATAAGGCAACTACCAATCAGTAGTGAAACAATGAAGAAGCATTGCAGACCTCCAAGTAATAGCGGATTATTCAGGATTTGAAATTTGGGATTAGGAGCCATTTAACATTATTAATAACAATGGTTCATTCTGTCCCTCATGTAATAGGATTCATTTATCCCCTCATTTTTAGACTGCAGTAGAGGAAGTCATGGAGGGTGAGGAGCGCTTGGCCCAGGTTTGTGAGGATGGAGAGAGACTCCTCTTGCATCTCACTAAATGCGGGACTGGAAGCATACAGGAGCAACTGGACTCTTGTCAATATGCCTTGGATTCATTCGTAATGGAATGCCGACAACGCATACGGGCCCTGGAAGAAAGTGCCAAACTATTAAAAGGGTAAGTTGTGATCGCTGAGCCTACGATCTAAAAATAATAAAACGTGAAATAAAACGTTATTATTATATTTTAGGGTTAGGGTTATTTATCTATCTATCTAGGATTTTTTTTTTTTTTTGCATGTTTGTCACACTTTAATGTTTCAGATCATCAAACAAATTTAAATATTAATCAAAGTTAACACAAGTAAACACAACATGCAGTTTTTAAATTAAGGGTTTTTTTATGAAAGGGGAAAAAAATCCAAACCCACATGACCCTGTGTGAAAAAGTGTTTGCCCACCAAGTTAAAACATAACTGTGGTTTATCACACCTGAGTTCAGTTTCTCTAGCCACACCTGGGACAAATGAGAAAGAAAGTAACTGAGATCTATCAGTCTGGAAAAGGTTATAAAGCCATTTCTAAAGCTTTGGGACTCCAGCGAACCACAGTGAGAGAGCCATTATCCACAAATGGCGAAAACATGGAACAGTGGTGAACCTTCCCAGGAGTGGCTGGCCGACCAAAATTACCCCAAGAGCGCAGCAACGACTCAAAAAGAGGTCACAAAAGACCCCACAACAACATCTAAAGAACTGCAGGCCTCTTTTGCCAGTTAAGATCAGTGTTCATGACTCCACCATAAGAAAGAGACTGGGCAAAAATGGCCTGCATGGCAGAGTTCCAAGACGAAAACAGCTGCTGAGCAAAAAGAACATAAAGGCTTGTCTCAGTTTTGCCAGAACACATTTTGATGATCCCCGAGACCTTTAGGAAAATACTCTGTGGACTGACAAGACAAAAGTTGAACTTTTTGGAAGGTGTGTGTCCCATTACATCTGGCGTAAAAGTAACACAGCATTTCAGAAAAAGAACATCATACCAACTGCTGGGGCTGTTTTGCTGCTTCTGGACCTGGAAGACTTGCTGTGATAAATGGAACCATGAATTCTGCTATCCACCAAAAAATCCTGAAGGACAATGTCCGGCCATCTGTTCATGACCTCAAGCTGAAGCGAACTTGGGTTCTTCGGCAGGACAATGATCCAAAACACACCAGCAAATCCACCACTGAATGGCTGAAGAAAAGCAAAATGAAGACTTTGGAGTGGCCTAGTCAAAGTCCTGACCTGAATCCTATTGAGATGCTGTGGCATGACCTTAAAAAGGCGGTTCATGCTCGAAAACCCTCCAATGTGGCTGAATTACAACAATTCTGCCAAGATGAGTGGGCCAAACTTCCTGCACAGCGCTGTAACAGACTCATTGCAAGTTATCGCAAACGCTTGATTGCAGTTGTTGCTGCTAAGGGTGACCCAACCAGTTATTCAGTTTAGGGGGCAAACACTTTTTCACACAGGCCCATGTGGGTTTGGATTTTGTTTTCCCTTCATAATAAAAAACTGCATGTTGTGTTTACTTGTGTTATCTTTGATTAATATTTTAATTTGTTTGATGATATGAAACATTAAACATCTATCTATCTATCTATCTATCTATCTATCTATCTATCTATCTATCTATCTATCTATCTATCTATCTATCTATCTATCTATCTATCTATCTATCTATCTATCTATCTATCTATCTGTTGTTCTATCATTCTGTCTATTGTTCTGTCATTCTATCGTTCACACTGAATGATCTACTTGGCAATAACACAAACCTGAAAATCCACTATCCTCACTTTGTAATTTTATGTGGTTTTTTGAAGTGTAGTTTTGTAGTTACCAGTTTTATATAACATTTCACTTCAATATTATAAAATTATCTGTTTGTTATTTCATTATTTGTATTTCACACAGAAACCGTAAATATGACTGTACCTTGAGAGTTAGGAATTGCTCAGTGTGTGGTATTAGGAGGTCAATGTTAATTTAGATATTTTTAAATCATCTTTAGAATTGTTTTAGTAATTAAATCAAATAGGCTGGAATGTTTTCTGAGTGAGATGAACCACAGAATTCATCAAATTCATTGCTAATATTCTGCTGTTTTTTCCATCGAAATGATGTAACTTTCTGGCGGCTGATGTAATTTAGGACCTGGCTTTTGTTATTTAAAGGGTATTACAAAAGGAAAGAGGATGGAAAATGCGATTAAGGTAAAATTACATGTATGTGAGGGCCATTCCACCGAATGTGTGCTATTTTTGTCCCCAGGACATTATATGTACAAATCTGCATGAAATCAACTACAAAATATATTTTATTATTAGGCAAAATGTCTTGCACATTAATCTGAATGGCAAATTTAAAATATATAATTGAAAAAATATTTAAAACTACCTGAAACACTAAAATATATAGCATTTGTACATGTCCCCAGTGTCAGACACTACATTTTAACATTAAATATTGTTGATTGTTTAAAATCCTTCAAAAATCACTTTTTTTTAGCGTTTATGTGTATCTCCATATCCCATCTGTGCTTTAAATACATTTACTTCAAAATAAATCTATAATACTTCAGAGAAAACATTTTAGTTGTGTCCCCAGGTTTTCACTCAGTACTGTTACCCTAACACATTCCCTGCTCTAAAAAACTGGGAAAATTACACAAGACACATTTTCTACATAAAATTACAGTTACATCTGGATATTCTGAAGGCAATGAAATGACCTAAAGCATGTGGTCTCATTTTCTTTGCTGTATATTTGATGATATTGTAATGGTGGCTGGGAGCGTCAATATAAATATACTGTTCTGTTGCCTAAATGATGTCTTAGATGTAATCTTTGGCGAATCACTATAATTTGCTGAGTATCCTGATAATATTATCATGTATTCCATGTGGCTATATTATGTGTATTTGCTAGTTTGATCCTAAAATCTCAATCCAGTTTCTTTCAGTCCTGTTACTCATACATCCTATTCTCGTATATAGTAAGTAGTGTCATTTGATTTATTAATGTACTGAATCATGGAAAATTGATAAGCTTGAGGTTTGAGTCGCCTTTAAAATTATAAAACGGGTTTGTGTACTTTAGAAAAATACAACTTGTGTAGATAAATAGTGATTTTTTTTTTTATGATAAATATTATTTTTTGACCATGAAACCTTTCAAATAAACACCTGCCAAAGGGGAATATGAAGAAATTTGTTGACATATTTTTAAACATGCTTTTTAAAAGACATAAGAGTTTTGGTAACATGACTGACAAATGCAATGCATCTATCTTCCATTTAAAACTGAAATAATTTTACCTGAGTTGAAAATATGTGTACTACTAGATTCAGTCTTAAAAAAAGATAGAAAATGATTTGTTTTGGAAGAGTTTTAGAAGCAAATGGCACCCATTCGGTGGAGTGGCCCATGAATACATTATAAAACAATACACCAAAATGTTCTGTTAAAATTTCAATTGGATTAAACAAATTAGGAACAAGAAACACCTGCAGTATTTATTAATACATAATCAGTTTTTGAAGTTAGGTGTGTATACCACCTGTGCAAATGGCAAGAAATTATAACATCTGCTCAAGTCAAAGTAGTGAAATATTTTTTAATTCTCCCATGTTCACTTAAAAACTAGCTAATATGATTTCCATCTTTTAAATATATTTTAGACCAGTGGTTTTTGTCCTTTTTACTTTAAGGCCCAAAAACTCAAAAATATGATGTCAGTTCAACAACATCTGTATTTTTAGTGTTTTTGGCATTTAAATTAAGATACTGTACTATGCTGTATTAATATAACTACATTTAAACAAAAAGGAGGTGGAAGATAAATTTAAGATATATGCAGGAAAATCATAGGAAAAAACGTACATTTTGTGATGTAGATCAGTGCTTTTTTTTGTTTGAGAAAAGAAAAACAGATTGATGTGCTACTTTCGTATAAGGCCATAAAAATAAAATTAGTTTTCTCATTGTTTTTTGTATTATTTTCAAGCCAGTATTTACAGTTTACAAATGCGTAACCCTTGAATGACCTATTTAACTATCCATGTACTGAACTGTGAATGGAAATAAATCCAGTGTGTCAGATTTTATAGTATTTAAAGGTAAATCTAATGTATTTGGTTTTATTAAGGTATGAAACACGTGTGGTGGAGCTGAGCGACTGGCTGCAACAGCTGGAGGTGAGACTGAAGACAGATGCTCCTCTGTGGGGTGAGAGTCAGTCTGCAGCCCCCGACTGCTCAGAAGAGCTGAGAAGAGTGGAGGAAATCCACAGAGAGCTGCTGATGAGGAGGTACATATGGACAGTCTGTGTGCATGTTTATGAGGCACTATGTGTTGCGAGAATGTTCCAGATATAAGTAATTGTGTTTTTCTGTGGCCATCCATCATGAATAAATCTTAGCTGGCTTTATCTTTTTTTTCACAGGGCATCTCTTGAACGCCTCTGTCAGTCCTCTCTCACCATAACAGAGAGTGCATCTAGATCAGAGAATGGTGTGGCAGCAGAGTTGCTCTCGAACCACGAGGCTTTGCTGCAGGAGGCCAGGAGCCAACTCCGCAACCTGCAGGAGTATCAGGCATTTGAAGAAGCACTAAAGGCGGTGGAAACCTGGCTGAAGGATGTTGAGAGAAAGTTAGAGACACTGGAGAACACGGAGGGGAATAAAAAGGAGGTGGAAGAGAAACTTGAGCAAGCACAGGTACATGCAGGAAAATTGTTGGAAACAGCAACTGGAAAAATCCACATTTTTGTACATATAAATATAATGTAAAATAACAAGCTCTATTTTTGTACCACTCCTTATTTGTGGCCATTTTTGTCCTGTCATCAATGAAATATGGTTTACATGTAACACTCAACTGACATTTCCCCAATACAGTTTAAAGGGGAAGTAATATTTTTAGAATGGCTGGTCTGTGTCTGTACAGTGGCTGTAACTTGTGTTTGTTTCCTCTCATCCAGGATATCCTGCTTATGAAGGGAGAGGGCGAGGTAAAGCTCAACATGGCGGCTGGGAAGGCAGAGCTGGTCATCAAGAGCAGTGGAGAAGTAGAACAAGGAGTGATCTGCTCTAAGCTTCAGGAAGCGGAAGACGCATGGGCGGCGCTGCTTTTGAGAGCTATGAGTTGCCACAGGTAACTGTTGACTATAATGAACTGAGTGATCTGGTTATAAAAGCTTAACTTGTTAAATGACCATTACTGCAGAAGTTTAGGTCAATTGATAGTTGTAAAATAAACCAGGACAATGGAAACATCAATAGTAATATAATTAGCAGGGCCATTAAGGTATTTTGGGTCAAGAGTGATATAAGTAGGAGCGTAGTGGTTTGTTTTTAAATTGGTAAGTGTGCTTAACTGCAGGTGCCAGGCACCTGGGCTTTTATTCAATTAAACTCATCATCACTATGGTAACCAAGTTATTATCTGGCTCTTATCAGTTTCAATTAACACCAAGGGTGTAATGATGGAGCTGTTTTTTCTAATTATCTGCTAGATAATTCGGTCATGGTTTGATAATGGGGTTCATGTTGCAGAAAAGGAAACATGTCTGTCAGGATCTATCGTTTATCGTTCTATCGTTCTATCTTTCTATCTATCCATCGTTCTATCATACTATCAATGTATAGTTTGTTCTGTCATTCTATCTATCGTACTATCTATCATACCATCATTTATCGTTTGTTTATCTATCTATCTATCTATCTATCTATCTATCTATCTATCTATCTATCTATCTATATATCTATCTATCTATCTATCTATCTATCTATCTATCTATCTATCTATCTATCTATCTATCTATCATTAATATGTCTGTCTGTCTATCTATCTGTTGTTCTATTGTTCTATCGTCCTATCTATCGTTCTATCCATCATTCTATCTATCCATCGTTCTATCATTCTATCATACTATCATTGTATAGTTTGTTCTGTCGTTCTATCTATCGTACTATCATACTATCAATTATCATTTGTTCTGTCGTTCTATCTATCTATCCATCATTCTATCATTCTATCATACTATCAATTATCATTTGTTCTGTCATTCTATCTATCTATCCATCATTCTATCATTCTATCATACTATCGATTATCATTTGTTCTATCTATCTATCATACTATCATACTATCATTGTATCGTTTGTTCTGTCGTTCTATCTATCTATCTATCTATCTATCTATCTATCTATCTATCTATCTATCTATCTATCTATCTATCTATCTATCTATCTATCTATCTATCTATCTATCTATCTATCTATCTATCTGTTGTTCTATCGTTCTATCCATTCTTCTATCATTCTATCATACTATCACTGTATTGTTTGTTCTGTCGTTCTATCTATCTATCTATCTATCTATCTATCTATCTATCTATCTATCTATCTATCTATCTATCTATCGTTCTATGGTTCTATCGTTCTATCCATTGTTCTATCACTCTATCATACTAACACTGTATTGTTTGTTCTGTCATTCTATCTATCTATCTATCTATCTATCTATCTATCTATCTATCTATCTATCTATCTATCTATCTATCTATCTATCTATCTATCTATCTATCTATCTATCTATCTATCTGTTGTTCTATCGTTCTATCCATTGTTCTATCATTCTATCATACTATCACTGTATTGTTTGTTCTGTCATTCTATCTATCTATCTGTCTATCTATCTGTCTGTCTGTCTGTCTGTCTGTCTGTCTGTCTATCTATCTATCTATCTTTCTGTTTTTCTATCGTTCTATCCATTGTTCTATCATTCTATCATACTATCACTGTATTGTTTGTTCTGTCATTCTATCTATCTATCTATCTATCTATCTATCTATCTATCTATCTATCTATCTATCTATCTATCTATCTATCTATCTATCTATCTATCTATCTATCTATCTATCTATCTATCTATCTATCGTCTGTCTGTCTGTCTGTCTGTCTGTCTGTCTGTCTGTCTGTCTATCTATCTATCTATCTATCTATTGTTCTATGGTTCTATCGTTCTATCCATTGTTCTATCATTCTGTCATACTATCACTGTATTGTTTGTTCTGTCGTTCTATTATAGTAATTAATCTGTCTGTCTGTCTGTCTGTCTGTCTATCTATCTATCTATCTGTTGTTCTATCGTTCTATCCATTCTTCTATCATTCTATCATACTATCACTGTATTGTTTGTTCTGTCGTTCTATCTATCTATCTATCTATCTATCTATCTATCTATCTATCTATCTATCTATCTATCTATCGTTCTATGGTTCTATCGTTCTATCCATTGTTCTATCACTCTATCATACTAACACTGTATTGTTTGTTCTGTCATTCTATCTATCTATCTATCTATCTATCTATCTATCTATCTATCTATCTATCTATCTATCTATCTATCTATCTATCTATCTATCTATCTATCTATCTATCTATCTATCTATCTATCTATCTATCTATCTATCTATCTGTTGTTCTATCGTTCTATCCATTGTTCTATCATTCTATCATACTATCACTGTATTGTTTGTGCTGTCATTCTATCTATCTATCTGTCTATCTATCTGTCTGTCTGTCTGTCTGTCTGTCTGTCTATCTATCTATCTATCTTTCTGTTTTTTTCTATCGTTCTATCATTCTATCATACTATCATTGTATAGTTTGTTCTGTCGTTCTATTTATCGTACTATCATACTATCAATTATCATTTGTTATGTCGTTCTATCTATCTATCCATCATTCTATCATTGTATCATTCTATCATTCTATCATACTATCATTGTATCGTTTGTTCTATCTATCTATCTATCTATCTATCTATCTATCTATCTATCTATCTATCTATCTATCTATCTATCTATCTATCTATCTATCTATCTATCTATCAATCATTAATATGTCTGTCTGTCTATCTATCTGTTGTTCTATTGTTCTATCGTCCTATCTATCGTTCTATCTATCCATCGTTCTATCATTCTCTCATACTATCATTGTATAGTTTGTTCTGTCGTTCTATCTATCTATCTATCTATCTATCTATCTATCTATCTATCTATCTATCTATCTATCTATCTATCTATCTATCTATCTATCTATCTATCTATCTATCTATCTATCTATCTATCTATCTATCTATCTATCTATATATCTATCGTACTATCTATCTATCTATCTATCTATCTATCTATCTATCTTACTATCTATCTATCGTACTATCGTACTATCGTACTATCGTACTATCATTATATCGTTTGTTCTGTCGTTCTATCTATCCATTGTTCTATCCATTATACTATCATTATATCATTTGTTCTATCTATCTATCTATCTATCTATCTATCTATCTATCTATCTATCTATCTATCTATCTATCTATCTATCTATCTATCTATCTATCTATCTATCTATCTATCTATCTATCTATCTATCTATCTATCTATCTATCTATCGTTCTATGGTTCTATCGTTCTATCCATTGTTCTATCATTCTATCATACTATCACTGTATTGTTTGTTCTGTCGGTCTATCTATCTATCTATCTATCTATCTATCTATCTATCTATCTATCTATCTATCTATCTATCTATCTATCTATCTATCTATCTATCGTACTATCGTACTATCGTACTATCTATCGTACTATCTATCGTACTATCTATCTATCTATCTATCTATCTATCTATCTATCTATCTATCTATCTATCTATCTATCTATCTATCTATCTATCTATCGTACTATCGTACTATCTATCTATCTATCTATCTATCTATCTATCTATCTATCTATCTATCTATCTATCTATCTATCGTACTTTCGTACTATCGTACTATCGTACTATCATTATATCGTTTGTTCTGTCGTTCTATCTATCCATTGTTCTATCCATTATACTATCATTATATCATTTGTTCTATCTATCTATCTATCTATCTATCTATCTATCTATCTATCTATCTATCTATCTATCTATCTATCTATCTATCTATCTATCTATCTATCGTTCTATGGTTCTATCGTTCTATCCATTGTTCTATCATTCTATCATACTATCACTGTATTGTTTGTTCTGTCGGTCTATCTATCTATCTATCTATCTATCTATCTATCTATCTATCTATCTATCTATCTATCTATCTATCTATCTATCGTTCTATGGTTCTATCGTTCTATCCATTGTTCTATCATTCTATCATACTATCACTGTATTGTTTGTTCTGTCGTTCTATTATAGTAATATATCTATTAATCTGTCTGTCTGTCTGTCTGTCTATCTGTTGTTGTATTGTTCTATCATCCTATATATCGTTCTATCGTTCTATCATTCTATCATACTATCATTGTATAGTTTGTTCTGTCGTTCTATCTATCGTACTATCATACTATCAATTATCATTTGTTCTGTCGTTCTATCTATCTATCCATCATTCTATCTTACTATCATTGTATAGTTTGTTCTGTCGTTCTATCTATCTATCGTACTATCATTATATCGTTTGTTCTGTCGTTCTATCTATCTATCTATCTATCTATCTATCTATCTATCTATCTATCTATCTATCTATCTATCTATCTATCTATCTATCTATCTATCTATCTATCTATCTAGCGTACTATCATACTATCATTGTATCTCACTATCACACTATCTATCATTCTATCTATCGTTCTATCTATCATTCTGTCTACTGTTCTATCGTTATATCAATCTGTCATTCTATCATTCTGTCATTTGCTCTGTTGTTCTATCTATCTATCATTCTGTAGTTCTGTCATTTTATCATTCTTTCTAGCTAAATATGCTGAATAATATATACTGTAAAAATTGTAAGAATTTGAAATCTAAAAATATTTCAGAAATGTAATATACCTTTTTCCTCTTATTTGTCCTTTGTGTTTTAGCCGATTGGAATGGACCGTTAATCAGTGGGATTTGTTTGTGGAGTCTCGCGCACAGCTGCAGAGATGGCTGGAGGGAGTAGGGCTGGAGGTTAAAGGTCCTCTTGAGCCCCAGCTTGGACTGAGAGAAAAACGAAAGCAATTGGAGAGACTGCGCTTGCTGTCATCAGATGTGGAGGACCACCAGGGAGCTCTGTGCTATCTGGAGGAGAGTGCGGCTGAACTTTACAAACGCACCGGTGACCCTGTCTTTAAGGAAGAAGAAATGGTTTTCCTTAGGGCACACTTTGAAGATGTCAAAGCTGCAGCAGAGGTAAAGTATTGCCTAATGCGGCGGTTCCCATTTCCAGTCCTCGCGACCCACCGCTCTGCACATTTTGTGTGTTTCACGCATCGCTTCCGACGTTTGTTCTATTCCAACGTTACTGCCCTTCGAAGTGGACATCACAGGATATTCCGCCATTATTCATTAGTTCGAAGCAAGCGTATGTGTTCCATTTGAAGGTCATTAAAGCGTGCAAGACGTAAATTTAAAATGCATTCATTTACAGATGCACTTATGTCACACTTCTCTAGTAAGTTTCATCTGTGTGTGAAGACGCTACATGCGGTGACGTAGCGCAAATATGTGAATGAATGTTTCGAAGTATAGTAAACAGATTTCCCCCGCTTAGGGAGCAGGGAGCAGGGAGCAATGAACACTTTGCAGGGACCATGTCAATCGGATCGCAGTTCCTGCACGGACCTCACTTCTAATGAGCTGGTTATCTGAATCAGGTGTGTTAACTAAGAGAGACATGCAAAATGTGCAGAGCGGTGGGGCGCGAGGACTGGAATTGGGAACCGCTGGCCTAATGAACAGTTGTAGAGTAATAGTGAACGAGAGTCTTTATATTTAAATTTAAATGAGTTCATTTATATTTTGTCTTATTTAGGAGAGGGTCAGATTGTCAGAGGATGTTGTCATCGAACATAAGAAGTACATGGAAACAATCAGGGAGCTTACTGATTGGCTAATGGTGGTAGGGGAGGAGCTTCAACAATGCTCTGACCCATCCGGTGACTCTCCAGCCTTAAGTCAGAAGTTGACTGAAGTCCGGGTAAGAGAAATAAATCAAAGAATATTAAAGAATTGGTCAATTTTATCCTTTTTACCTTTATCATTAAAACTAAAAAATGTAGTATAGCATCTTATTTTTCTAGTATTACTTTGTGTCAGACTCTCTGTTTAATAAACTCCACATTTGTATTAAATAAGCATGCAATTTAAATATATTTCATTCCATTTGCACATTAATTAGACATTCCATTTTTTGTGAACAAGCTTGTCCTCTCTCTAAGGGTTTTTTAACAACCTCTGTGGTGAATGATAGAAAGAACCTGCATATTGTTTTTCTCATTTACAAACATCATCTTTCACTCTGAATGGTGTGAAATAAAAAGACCAAATCCATTCATTGAAGCAGATGAGATGGTGTGAGACTGCACGTCAAATTATGTGAGACACTGATGATATGAATGCATAATTGCATTTCATCTGCACATATGATTATGTGAGTGTGTATAAATAGATAGAGAGATATGAGTTTTTATTAACCCCATGAGAGAAATTGTACTGCAACAGCTGCCTGCCAACATCACTCAGGACAGAGTACAACAGCTTTTTACACATACACAATTTGGAGTTTAAATTATCCAGTGAGCAGAAGCTTTTACCTAAAATGACTTTCAAATGAGGAGAAATGCAATACAATAATGTGTTGCAATACCAAATCCCCCAAAATAGCGAAATCAGTGAAAAAAAGTTTCTTTTCTGCAAAATGGAGCATTTGTTTGTTAAACTGTGTGTGGTCAAATGTTTGTGTACTTCTGTGTACTTCATACCAAGGTCAAGTTTGTGTACTACATGCTCTCTCAGGACTGCAAATCAATGAATGCAGATGCTTATTTTACTATTGTTATGGATCTGCAATATCTCTGTGCTGATTAGCTCATTATACTGCCTGCTTATCTCCATAACACTTTGTGTGCGTGTTTGATGAGAAAGAAAATCTCCATAACACGGGGTGTGTTTGATGAGAAAGAAAATGAGAGAAAAGTACCAGAGGCACTGAGAGAGCAATAAGAGGCGTTAAGAAAGGGGGAGAAAGGGGGGGGGGGGGGAATTGGTGGGAAATTTTTATGCTGTTTGCACGTTTCTCCCTGGATAATCAATGCCACTCAGGAAGAATGAGAGAGTGGTAGATGGGATAAAGGATAATAAGACTACACAGCAGCACTTTAAATAAATTATATTCAAATAAACGCTTCCATCTCTTTACCTTTAAAGCTGCGGTTTATTTGTCAGGGATCATCACCTTAAAATGCCAACTGTTTATTATAACATATTTTTTTAAAGCAAGCATAACTTTGCATTGAAAGCTGTTATGCCTGAAATAAATTGATCGTAGCTTTATTTATTTTATAATTGATCCTAATATTTTTGTATGGTTGATGACTAAATAAAAATGCATCTATTTTTGTTTTTCTATTATTTATCGTTCTGTCTATCGTTTTATCTGTCTGTCATTCTGTCTATCATTCTATATTTATATCTATCTATCTATCTATCTATTGTTCTATATTTCTATTATTCTATACTTCTATCATTCTGTCTATTGTTCTATCTATCTGTCTATACTTTTATCTGTCTGTCTGTCTGTCTGTCTGTCTGTCTATCTGTCTATCTATCGTTCTATATTTCTAGCATTCTGTCTATAGTTTTAACTATCGTTCTATGTCTGTTGTTCCATCTGTCATTCTATATTTCTATCGTTTTATCTATCTATCTATCTATCTATCTATCTATCTATCTATCTATCTATCTATCTATCTATCTATCTATCTATCTATCTATCTATCTATCTATCTATCTATCTATCTATCTATCTGTGTCTATCCTTAGCTGCTGTTTTAATTATTTAATTTGATTAATGTTTCATTTTATGTATTAATAACACTATTTATAAATATAACATTTAATTGCAAAAAATGTATACATTTAAAATGTATTTCACATTGGATGAATGAATGAATAAATGAAATTCTAATTGCTTATGAGAAAATTAGACTAAATAAACAAGTAGACATTCATGTATAAAAATTATGGTAACTGAGATGAATAAAAAAGGAGGGAGGTGGCAGCTTCTATATTATTTAATTTTAATTTGGTTTTGACTAACATTTAATTTTACTTATTAATAACATTTATAAATAAAACATTTAAATGCAAAAAAATGTAAATGTATTTTTACATTGGACAATTCTCATTGCCGACTTGAATGAATAAGATTTTAATTGCATGTGAGAAAATTAGACTAAATAAACAAGTAGATATTCATGTATAAAATTGATGGTAATTAAGATTAATAAAAAAGCAGGAAGGTGGCAGACAGTAGAGTTAATCCTCTGAAGCGTGAGGAACAGATCCGATGTGAGAGTTTTTCGCGCCGCCGTGAGAATCACGCGCGGCGGCAGCAGTAGTTGGATAACAAGCAGCCACCGATGCCGCAGTTTCCGTAGCAACTTTACCCTCCCTCTCTCCATCTCACTCTCTCCCTCCCTCCCTCCCTCCTTCAGGAGCTGCTGGAGCGCGGCGCGTGCGAGGGGCGCGAGCGGCTGCGGCGCGTGCGGCTGAGCGCGGAGAGAGCCGGAAGGCACACGGCGGCGGCGGGCTGTGAGCTGATGGATGGAGAAGTGGCCGCACTGGCTCGCGCGCTGCACCAGTGGGAGGGAGCTTCGCTACGAGCTCGCGACGCCCTCGAGACGGCCGTGGCCGCGGCGACAGGGGCCGAGCGCGAGCAGACGCGACTGACAGCGCAGTTGGAGGGAGAAATGGAGAAACTGGAGGGCCAGCTCAAGGAGTGGAGCGAGGGACTGAGCAGCGCCGAGCGGAGGAATAGCGGAGCTGCGGCGGTGGAGGGATGGACGGTCGCCAAGGTAATTGAGAGAGATGAAGAGGGAAGGGGGAGTGTATAAGGTAAATGCTATTTAATTACAGTGTACATTACGCAAGCCCTGTTTGGAAAGTCACACAGTTTAGTGAATAATTTGACCATTTTTGACACAACACAGCTTTTAATAGTACAGAGCATCTCTAAGCCCCCTTTCCTCTCTTGTTTGTCTGTTTTCTTTCTGTCTGGGTCTTTCTCATAAACTATAGAGAGTTGTAATATGTTTTCCTGCTGCTGAGGTTGTTTATACTTCCATCTGCTTCTTGCTGCTCAGATTATTGTAGTAAGGATTGCAGATTTTTCCTTCTCTTCTTCCTTTTTTCCTCAAGTCCCCCAATGTTTCCTTCTTTTTTTTTTGTACTTTCTCTCATCCCGTGTTTCCGGTGTCCGGACTTGTTTGTGTTACACGCTCGTTTGCGCGGCTCAAGCTCCTCAACATCTGACAGCTGACTCCCACCGGGAGCAGAGAGAGAGAGAGAGAAGAGGAGGCGGGGAGGAAGGAGGGGAGAATGTGAAAGGGAGGGAGAGCGAAAGAGTGGGAACGCAAACCAGAGAACATGTCAAAGGCGAGGAAGAGTGAATGAGAGCCGCCGAAGAGTGTGAAAGAGGGAGAAAACCGCGGCGTGCGAAGACAGGGAGGAGTGAGAGAAGGAAGAGGAGGAGAGAGATTGAGGGAGGAAGTGTTCTATAGGGGGAAGTCAGGGAAGCATTTCCCTCTTGTTTTTAAAGAGAGGGTCAGGGGGAGGGTGGAAGCGCGGAGAGAGAGGCACCACTTTGGCTCTGTATAATCTCAGGCATGTTCGGAGAAGTGGGAAGGCTTCCTGGACTCGCTGAAGAACAGAAATGCTTTTGTAAGAAGCCCTGTCTTGGAGTTGAATAGAGCTGTGTGTTAATTCTCAGATGTGTGTGTGTGTGTGTGTGTGCACCAGGCTGATAAATGAGATTTTAGGTGTGCATTGACACTTATTCCTGCTGTGTGGGTTTGTCAGGGTGTTCTGGAGGGGCTTCAGACTGCTGAAGTTATGGAGGAGAAGCTGAAGGCGCAGCTCAATGAGCTGTGTGGGTTTTCCAGCGATCTGGGGCCGCAGTCGGACAGAGTCAGCGCTCTCATCAAGCTACACAACAGGTGAGTGTGCTGCAGTCACATATGCATGGGGTTAAAGGTTTTTGAAGTCAAATGGTCACCACCTGGTTTTGTTTAGCGGTCCATTCCCTGAATGTTTGTTTAGACTTTGTAGAAGATGGATGTGTCTTACAGAGCTTTACATAAATGTCTGTACTGCTTTCAGCATTTGGCTGGTTTGAATGTTGTAAGGTTTATTTGGATATAAAAACTGCATGTTGAGAACCTATGAAAAATAATAAGCAAATAATTTATAACAATGTAAATATAAAACAATTAAATTATTCAAATAAAAAAATATAAAATTATATTTATTTATTTTTGTAATATCTTACATTTAATATCATTTAATATTTCATTTAATAATTTACAAAAATACAAATTGATGGTTTTTAGTTTTGAAAATAAATGTATGAAAAGTGTAAAAAATATATATATATTGCATATTTTATATACAGCAATTATTAAATGGAATATATTAATTAATAATAAATAAAATGAGACCTTCATTTCGTGAAAATGTAAAGACATTTATTCAGCAGTTTTATTTGCAGACTTTGTTGATATTAAAGCTTTTGAACATTGTAAAAAACTGTTTACCAGAAAACCATAAAAAATAATAATAATAAAGCAAAAATGTTTAATGAAACTATAACATTGAAAGTAAATGCAAGAATAGTATTATAAATTATTAGAGAAATGAATAAAAATAGTTTAATTTGTTTTTGTATTTGTTTTGAAAATGTAAAGACGTCTTTTTTGGTTTTTCTATTTACCTTAAAGATTTTGAATATTGTAAAAACTGCATGTTGACAAGCAGAGAACATATGAAAAATAATAAGCAAAAATTTTAAAATTTAAAATAAATTATTCAAATAAAAAAATATATAAATGCTGTTTGTTTTTTCTAACATTTGCTATTTGCTGTTTAATTTAATCATTTATATAAAAAAAATAAAATTGGATGGTTTTTAGTTCTGAAAATAAATGTATGAAAAGTGTAACAAAACAATATATATATATATATATATATAAAACAAAAAACAATTAATTAAATGGCAATTAATGAATAGAGTAAATTTAATAAATAAATTGAGGCCTATATTATGCAAAAATGTAAAGACATTCATCAGTTTTAATTGCAGTGTTCATTGAACTTAAAGATTTTGAATACTATAAAAATAGTGTTTACCAGCAAAACATACTTAAAATAATAATAATAATATTAATAAGGCAAAAATAATTTATTAAACTATAACATTGAATGTAAATGCAAGAATAGTGTTGTGAATTAATAGAGAAATTGTTTCATCTGTTTTTTTATTTGTTTTAAAAATATGACATTGTTTCAGTTTATTTAATTAATTAATTCATAAATAAATAAATACATATTTCATTGCTTGATTATAATAATAATAATAATAAAGCACAAATAATTTGTAAAACTGTAACACTGAAAATAAATGCAAGAATAGTATTATTAATTAATAGTGAAATTAATAATTGTTTTTGTTTTGAAAATGTAAAGACATTTTTTAGTTTTTCTATTTATTTATTCATACTTTCATTCCTAAATAAATAAAAAAATAATTTT
The DNA here is from genome assembly GCF_049309525.1 of Garra rufa. NCBI lineage: Eukaryota > Metazoa > Chordata > Actinopteri > Cypriniformes > Cyprinidae > Garra > Garra rufa. The sequence continues at coordinate 23,491,940 of NC_133373.1, forward strand.
TATAATAGTAATAAAGCAAAAATAATTTTTTAAACTATAACATTGAAAGTAAATGCAAGAATAGTATTATAAATTAATAGAGAAATGAATCAAAATAGTTTAATTTGTTTTTTGTTTTGAAAATGTAAAGACTTTAAGTTTATTTATTTATATAAATATTTCAGTGTTTGTTTTGTAGATTAAACACACATGCTGTATTTAATTAACGAATACATTTACACATCTAAATTTAGTGCACTGAGGTGAATGATGGGTTGTGATATATTGCACCTCATAGCGCTGCATCTAAAGTGAGCGTTTCAGCTGAGAGCACCTGTCATGACAGCAGGCTTTGCCTCGTTAGCATGCTTTTCAGGTATAGCAGCAAAAAAAACATGCTTATCTTCCCTCCACTGTCCACTTTAACCTCATCCGCATTCGTGTGTATCTGTGTGCAGACATGCTAGTGCATTTTTGTGTGTGCAGCTTCTGCTGCGTTTTCACTTTCTGATTCCCAAACTCTCCCTCTGAGAGAGCCTGTCATTGAAACAGATGTCTGCTCACCTTGCGCTATCGCCCCCCTACACTCACCCATTTTAACCCCCCCCCCCCCTTTTCACCCTTTCCTTTTCTAAAACTGCTCTGTGCATCTTCCTCCCTAGCCTAAGCCTGCGAGCCTCCAGGGAATGTCAGAATAAGGAGAAGCTGCTGGAACAACGCTTCCGTTCTTCTCTGCATGACTTCCGGCAGTGGATGGTCAATGCCAATATCTCTACCGCCAAATGCTTTGACTCCCCTCATAGCATCCAGGATGCCTCTATCGCTCTCCAGCGGATCCAGGTGAGTGAGTGGAATGGTAGTGGACAGTACTCTGTCCAGGAGGGCAACTGGGCAAAATTCAGGATTCTTGGAACATAGCCATACCCAGAACACAGCAGGTTGTCTCCATCCCTGTCATGTAAAGGTAGCCAGAATTTGATAAAGTGATAGCCCATTCTCACGTCCCATGGGCCAGTTTATGAGGCCACCATTCAGCCAAGGATGTGCCAGACTGGTCTATTTATGACTTCAATTAGCACGCTAGAAAACCCGTGAGAGCAAAAGGAAAATGCACCGTAATGATGTATAGCTGTGATGAAAGAGACATAGTTAGACCTGGATGAAAATTGCCTGAGAGTTCTGCAGATTAGCTAAAATATCTTAAATTTCCTTTATTAAATAGTAAATAGTAGTGTAATTGTCATTGGTTCTTAACTGTTCAGTTGTGACCCAAAAATGGGTCACTAGTTGGTTCTGGTAAAAAAAATAATGCAAATAATACAATGCAGTTTACCAAATCCTGACAAGCATTTAAATAAGTTCTTCTAAATAAATTTATCTTCATATTTATCTTCAGGGTCCAAACATTATTTTGTGCCTAATAAACTTTATTTTGTTTTATTTTATTTTATATATGTTTTTTTATTTTATTTTAACCTCCTGTTCACTTTACATCAGAAATAATTTTCTCTTCACATTTATCTTCAGGATACAAACATTATTTTGTGCCTAATACATTTTATTTTATTTTATATTTTTTATTTTATTTTAACCTCCTGTTCACTTTACATCAGAAATAATTTTCTCTTCACATTTATCTTCAGGGTACAAACATTATTTTATTTTATTTTATTTTATTATTTTAATTTTGCATAGTATTTTATTAAATTCGCATAGTGTCCTGCGTGTATCCTGACAAGCATTTAAATAAGTAAAAATATATCTTTATATTTATCTTCAGGGGCCAAACATTATTTTGTGCCTAATGAATTATTTATTGTATTTTATTTAATTTTATTTTATTATGATTTATTTTATTTTATTTTATTATGATTTATTTTATTTTAATTTTGCATAGTATTTAATTAATTTCACATAGTATTCTGCATACATTGCATGTATCCTGACAAGCATTTAAATAATTAAAAATTTACCTTCATATTTATCTTCATGGTCCAAACATTATTTTGTGCCTAATGAATTTTATTTGATTTTATTTCATTTATATATATAATTTCTTTTTTTTTTTAACTTCCTGTTCACTTTACTTAACCTGTACACTTTAATTTAATTTAAAGGTCCCATATTGTACACATTTCTGGAGGTTTATTTTAGTTGTTGATGTCCTTAAGAATATATATCTGCGGTATAAGTGCCAAAATCCATCTCAATATATTTTTACAGCTCCTTTTTTAGGAGCTCTGTCAAGAACAGGTCGATTTTGGCCCATCTAATTAATATTCATGAGCCTCTCTTCTGATTGGCCTGTTGTTTTCTGAGTGACGCACATCCAAGCCAACTACAAGTAAATATGGTCATGTATGCTATAGCCGAGCCCAGAGCCTAGCCTGCTGTGGCTTGGTGATACTCAACAGGATATTTCAGAATGATCATTAATGTTTTTTTCTTTTTCAAACACTGAATGCAGTAAGCTACGTAACTGTTGCTTTAGTAAAGCCCTTTTCACAATGCGCGCTGATTTTGGAAAATTACGGGAACGAGCACTGTGTGAACAAAAGCCAGAACCAAATGCCATTAAGGCAGTGTTGTAGTGATGATGCACTTTACCCTGCGACTCTTCACGACGGAAAAAATACGTGCAAGTGGAATGAAGCAGCGATCAGGCAGCCCCTCACTATCAGCGCTGAAAATCAGGTTAGTTTCAGTTTAGTGAAATGTACGCGTCGCATTACATCTCACATCCAAATGTCACGTATTTATGGGTTGTGTGTAAAGCATGCACAGATTGCGGAAAACAACTGTGAATGAACCTAATTAAGCAATTCCGGAACAAATCGTGGGACACATTATCCGTGTATTTACCGGAATGGCTGTGTAAAGAGGCTGAAGTTGACGTGCCACTGGTCTCTTATATTCACGTTGTTCGGAAGCCTGTGCAATGATGTAGCTTGACATCTATCGACTGAACAGGGTTTTCTCCACTTGTTTTCGTGTTGTTGTTGCTTAGCAATGGCATGGACGCGAAGTTGTCGAGGTTTCACAAAAGGAGGGTGGGACGTGATTGGTGCTCGGGGTGGTGACTGAAGGCGGTGACTGAGTAGATCAGACGTCACATCGTTACGGAAGTCACAGCGGCTCGTGAAAATGAACAGCTACTTTAAACAGGCTGTGTGCAGTTTGCTGTGGATTGACTGTTTTGAAACTTATATGGTAGTTACATAGCCCCTAGACCTCAGTTATCATGAAAAAAGCCAGGAAATTTCGATTTTGACAATATGGGACCTTTAATTTAATTTAATTTAATAAAAACTTATTTTATTTTAACCTCCTGTTTATTTTACATCAAAAATACTGTATAGTATCCTGCATGTATCCTAACAGGCATTTGCATATTACATTTTTAATTTAGCTATTGATTTATTTTAAATCATGAAACTTCATTTTGAGCAGTTACAGTGTGAACGGTGAATTTAAGTTTTAATATTTTATTTATATATAAAAAAGAAATGAATTTTTTTTGTAATGTAGTGACATTCATTTTCAGCCTTGAAAAGAAAGAATAAATACTTACTGTCTATTTTGTTATGAACATTAAAGACTTAACAGTCCATCTGCATTTTGCTACAAATTCATCTGTTACACCTAGCTATTTTAGGCAGATACCAACATAAACTTGCAATGAGGGTAAACATGATATGTTATGACTGGCTGCTAGGACCATGAAACCATTGAAATTCAAATTTGTACGCTAATTTTGGCACTGTATTGGGTCACCGCTTGCCGTCCAAAAAAAAAAAAAAATCTGGGTCCTGAAGCGAAACCAGTTCAAGCTCTTTTTAGCATTTGTCTCCATACATGAATTCATTCCACAGAATCCTGCAGGTCTTTTTCCCACAATCAGCAGAGAAAAGAGCACAGATTCTGTGTGGGCCTAGATGTATCATAGGCCATGTACAACAATAAAAAGGGAGAGATATGAAGACAGAAGCGGAGCAGGGTTACTGAGAATGAAAAATGGAAACACAGCTCCTCATTTTTTATTTACCATCAAATACATTTGAAATGTGGAACAATGTTTCCGCATGGCTTACTGCCCTGAACCACCAATACAGTGGCAGACGTGCTTTGGGTCATACATAATTGCATCTGTACTGTTTGAGTGGAGAAAGACGGAAAAAAGACGTGCACGCCTCACAGATGGTGGGAGATCCCTGCTGGGTGCCTGTCAATGTCTGGACGTGACTCATTGCACTTGCTGCCCTCTGCTCTGTGATAGTCTTCTTGTGTCTGTGTGGCTGACGTCTTGCTCATTCTGCACCACAGGAGTTCAAAAGTGACAAGGAGCAGGGCCAGACCAGACTCAACGCTGTCCTGACCTATGGTGAGCAACTCAGTAGCGTGGTGCCTGCCGACAGAGTGGAGGCGATCAGGACCAAAGCAAATGCAGCCAAAGATGACTGGAAGAGCCTGATGGACAGCTTACAGAGAAGAGAGACGGCCTTACAGGTAGACCTGCGTTGAGATATATATCATTTATTTTATTTTATTTTGTTTTATTAGTAGAGGTAGCTGAGGAGAGATGAGTTTTTTTTAAAGACATCTCTACATATTACTATTTTATTTTATCTGTCGAGTTTACTGAGTAGAAATGAGTGTTTTTTTAAATACATCTCTGCATATTACTATTTTATTTTATTATACTTTATTTTATTTTATTAGTGGAGTTAGCAGAGTAGAGATGAGTGAATTTTTAAACATCTCTACACATTAGTATTTTATTTTATTTGTTGAGTAGAAAGTAGTGATTTTTTAAATAAAATTCATTTCTGCATGTAACGATTTTTTAATACCCTGCTAATTTTTTATTTTATTTTATTTTAGTAGTAGAGTTAGCTGAGTAGAGATGAGGGAATTTTTAGACATCTCTACATATTAATATTTTATTTTATTTTGTTTTGTTTGTCGAGTTTACTGAGTAGAAATGAATGTTTTTTTTTTAAATACATCTTTGCATATAACTTTTTCATTTTTAATACCCTGCTCATTTTTTTATAGTAGTAGAGTTTCAGACATCTCTGCATATTACTATTTTATTTTACTTTATTTTATTTTATTAGTGGAGTTAGCAGAGTAGAGATAAATGAATTTTTAGACATCTCTGCATATTACTATTTTATTTTATTTTATTTGTCGAGTTTAGTAAGTAGAAATACTTTTTTTCTAAAAATAATATATAAATAATAATAAAAATAAATAATAATAAAAATAATTTTTTTTTAATTTTTTTTTTTAATACCCTGCTCATTTATTTTATTTTAGTAGAAGAGTTAGTGATTAGTTAGTTAGAGATGAGTGAATTTGTAGACATCTCTGCATATTACTATTTTATTATATTTTATTTTATTTGTTAAGTTAAGTGAGTAGAATTCAGTGATTTTTTGTTTAAATACATCTCTGCACATAACAATTTTATTTTTAATACCCTGCCAATTTTTAAATTTATTTTAGTAGTAGAGTTAGCTGAGTAGAGATGAGTACATTTTTAGACATCTCTGCATATTACTATTTTATTTTATTAGTAGAGTTAGCAGAGTAGAGATGAGTGATTTTTTTAGACATCTCTGCATATTTTAATTTATTTTATTTCATTTTATTAGTGGAGTTAGAAGAGTAGAGATGAGTACATTTTTAGACATCTCTGCATATTAATATTTTATTTTATTTTATTTTATTATATTATATTATATTTTGGGGAAAATGCACTGCTCAAATTTTATTTTATATTACTGTATTTATTAATAGAGTTAGCTGAGTAGAGATAAATGAGTTTCTAGACATCTCTGCATATTACTTTAAAAAAAAAAAAATAATTTTATTAGTAAAGTTAGCGGAGTAGAGTGATTTTTTTCTGTTGAGTTAGCTGAGTAGAGATGAGTGAAGTTTTAGATTTCTCTGCATATTTTATTTTATTTTATGTAATTTTATTTTATCAGTAGAGTTAGCTGATTAGATATGAGTGAATTTCTAGACATCTCTGCATATTACTATTTTATTTTATTAGTAGAGTTAGCTGAGTAGAGATGAGTGATTTTTTTAGACATCTCTGCATATTTTAATTTATTTTATTTTATTTTATTAGTGGAGTTTGAAGAGTAGAGATGAGTACATTTTTAGACATCTCTGCATATTAATATTTTATTTTATTTTATTTTATTTTATTTTATTTTATTTTATTTTATTTTATTTTATTTTATTTTATTTTATTTTATTTTATTTTATTTTATTTTATTATATTTTGGGGAAAATGCCCTGCTCAAATTTTATTTTATATTACTGTATTTATTAATAGAGTTAGCTGAGTAGAGATAAATGAGTTTCTAGACATCTCTGCATATTACTTTAAAAAAAAAAATTAATTTTATTAGTAAAGTTAGCGGAGTAGAGTGATTTTTTTCTGTTGAGTTAGCTGAGTAGAGATGAGTGAAGTTTTAGATTTCTCTGCATATTTTATTTTATTTTATGTAATTTTATTTTATCAGTAGAGTTAGCTGATTAGATATGAGTGAATTTCTAGACATCTCTGCATATTTTTATTTTATTTCATTAGTAGAGTTAGCTGAGTAGAGATGAGTGATGTTTTAGACTTCTCTGCATATTTTATTTTATATATTATTTTATTTGATCAAAGTTAGCTGAGTAGGGATGAGTGAATGAAATTAGTGATTTTTTTAATACATCTCTGCATATTTTATTTTATTTTATTTTATTTGTGGAGTTAGCAGAGTAGAGATGATTTTGAGACATCTCTACATATTACTATTTCATTTTATTTTATTTGTTGAGTTTAGTGAGTAGAATTTAGTGATTTTTTAAAAATACATCCCTGCATATAACAGTGTTATTTTTAATACCCTGCTATTTTTTTACATTTTATTTTATTAGTAGAGTTAGCAGAGTAAAGATGAATGATTTTTTTTACATCTCTGCATATGTACAGATGAGTGAAGTTTTAGACTTCTTTGCATATTGTTTTATATTATAATTTTATTTTATCAGTAGAGTTAGCTGAGTAGGGACATTTTTTTAAACAGTTTTAGACATATCTGCATATTACCAGAGTTAGTTGAGTAAACCAGTAATTTTTTTTAAAGTCTTATTTTTAAAGATTTATTTTATAAAAGAATGTTTTTAAATTAAAAACCATATACAGCTTAAGGCACATTCGTACCTTTTCTATGTACTTTCAGGTTTTGCAGTCTCAGATGCAGGACTTTGAGGCAAGTGTGGAGCCACTTCAAGACTGGCTGAACAGGACTGAGATCAGCGTGCAAGAGAGCAGCGCTCGCCTCCATGACCTGCCTGCCAAGAGACTAGAGCTCTCCAAGCTTCAGGTAAGCCCAGATAGTCTTGCTGACTTATTTATACTTATTCATAAGAGCTTTGATCTACCAGAATGAAATCAATCACTACTATTAAGATTCCACTCCTCGCTGTCTGTACCTTGAAAATCAGTGTAATGTAATTCGTTGACAGAAGAACATTTGATTCACGATCAATAGATTATGCATTAAACATTTGGAGATTATTAAAAATACATTTTCTGTTGAACATAATCCAACAGTTTAAACGTGTAATTAAATGATCAGATGAAATCAGCTAACTGTGGCAGTGGATTTTGCAGTACTTAAGCTCAATTAAATAAGTTGAACAGAAGTAGGATCTGCTGGAGATAATGAAATAAACTATGTCTGTCAGTGATGTTTCCGCTGAGTCAAGCTTTTTGCCACAATTGAGGATTAAGCTGACATGCAATTAATTTCTCGCTCTCCAACTGCACTCAAAGAACAAAACCCCTAATATACAATTTGACAATGACATGAATGTAGAATAGAGGTTGGAAAGATAAATATTTCTATTTTTGCCTTATCACAAGATCTTTCGTCTCTATTTTTGTATTGCTTTGTCGCCTGCTGGGTCCTTTTGTCTGCTCTGTTGGCAATTACATTTCCAACAGTGTATCTGTACAGTGTGTAGAGGTCCTCTGAGTGATTATCCATCCCCTCCCATCTCCCCTTCCCCTGCTTTTACCCACTTTCCCTCTTAATCCCTTTATCCCCAGAGTGCACCCAACATGATAGACTCTATTATCATGAACTGTGTCTGCCTAACTGACAATTTCACAGTCTGCTCTTTTTCCATCTAGAGAAAAGAAGCAAGAAATTTGCTCGTGGTGGTCTTTTGTGCCCTGATGTATTAAGTGTGTTTAGTAAAAGTTTGGAGAACGTGACCTGTCTGTCTCAGTGGATGTGTCCGAAAGCTCATGTTGGCTTTTAGTGTGGTTTTTCATGGCATGAACATTCGTCTTTATTCTTCTGTGACCCCTGCTTGCCTCGTGACCCCTGATTGCACACCGTTAGACGCTGCTGGAGGAGATGCGCTCCAGACAGTCTGAACTGGCAGAGCTGAGAGGGCGAGCACATGGCCTCTGGGAGGGTCAGGGTGCTGGGAAGAGCTTTGTGCATCGGGTCTGCCAGCTAGCTGCATGCTACTTGGCCCTGAGCAACCTGATTAAGGTAACCTTCTCTACCTGTCTGTTTACCTCATTAGTCCTGTGTTTGCTGTTTCATCTTTACCATTGATTGTGAGGGGAGATAAGCTCATTATTAATGGCCTGTTTGAATGTGTTAGGAGTTTTACTGTATGCTGTGAATTTTTAATTGTTTATTTAACTCTCAGTAACAGGTTTGTTTTGAATCTAGGAGACTGCCCAGCTTCTCTAATGTACATATTTTGTATATAAAATGCTAATTGATAGTGGTCAGACTCTCTTGGATTTTAGAGGGAGTTGTCTGTTGAATTTGTGCATTTCTCTTCTCAGTAGTTCAGATTTAATACAATTTTATTTCCTTTTTTGGCCTTTGTTTAATTTGATTGTCTACACTAGCTCTTAAAAGTATGGGGTCAGTATGATTAATTTTTTTTTTATTATTAAACACACACATGCACAAATATATGAGTACCAGTCAAAAGTTTTTGAACAGTAAGATTTGCAAAAACAGTAACATTTTGAAATTTTCTGTTTATTATTATTATTATTATTATTATTATTATTATTATTTAAAATAACTGTTTTGTACTTGAATATATTTTAAAATGTAATTTATTCCTGAGATCAAAGTTACATTTTCAGCATCATTACTCCAGTCTTCAGTGTCACATGATCCTTCAGAAATCATTCTTAATATGCTGATTTGCTGTTCAAGAAACATTCATTATTGTTATTATTATCAATATTTAAACCTGTTAAGTACATTTTTTAGGATTCTTAGATGAACAGAAAGATCCAAAGATCAGCATTTATCTGAAAAAAAAATTATATTTATTTATTTATTTATTTTGGGAAATAAATTGTAGAAATTAATACTTTTAATTACCAAGTATACTTTAAATTGATCAAAACACATTTATAATGTTACACTTTACAATAAGGTTCTTTAGTTAACATTAGTTAACCACATTAGTTAACATGAACTAATAATGAACTGCACTTATACAGCATTTATTAATCTTTGTTAAAAAAATTGTAATAATAACAGATGTGTTTTTGAGCAGCAAATCAGAATATTAAAATGATTTCTGAAGGATCATGTGACTGGAGTAATAATGCTAAAAATTCAGCTTTGAAATCACAGAAAAATCTTACTGTTCAAAAACTTTGGACTGGTAGTTTATATAGATTTATTTAATAAAGGCATTAAAAATAGATCAAAAGTGACAGTAAAGTCACTTATACTGTTCTTTTTATACTGTTACAGAATATTTCCATTCCATTTCTATTAAATAAAAAAAAAACTTTCAATTTATCAAAGAATCCAGAAAAATGTTTAATATTTCAATAAAAACATTAAGCAGCACATATAACATTTTCAAAGATATTAATACAGAATTTTTTATTTTTTACAGTAATTTTAAATAGAAGTTGACCGATGTATCGGTTTGGCCGATTAATCGGCACCGATAGTTGATTGGCGGAACTATCGGTTATCTGCAAAAATCCACGCTGATAGTTTTTTTAGTTTTAAGATTGATAAAAGCTGTAGTATAGATGTATTTTTCCTGGTTAATGTGTTACTTTCAACATTCAACATTTACTATTTTTAAATGTTTAAGTTGCTTTTGTTAACAGTAATGAGCTATGAACTAACTTTAATGCTTAATATATAATTAATATTAATACATTTTCTTGCAAAGTATGGTTCAGTCACTTATTTTAAATAGTAGACCACTATTTTAGTTTCCATCCAGTATTCATTTTAAAAACTATTGTTTGATTAATCGGTATTGGCCAGTGTGGTCCAACCTAGCTATCGGTATCGGTAAATTCCAATATCGGTCGACCTCTAATTTTAAACTGTAAAATTCACAATATTAACCTACTATTTTTACTGTATTTTTGATCAAATAAATAATCTTTATAAACCTTAAAAATATTTCCAACCCCAAAATTTTGAAAGGTAATATACAACTTGTTGTAAATTACTTTTATTTAGGAATGCATTGATATTTTTTCAGACCAACATTGATAATTATTTTCATGTTATAGCCACATAACAAATAAATGTCTTATATTAAATCTCAATATTATTTTATTAATATATATTAAAATGAAACTCTAAAAACTGAATAATTTTAAGGGCTACAAGTGATTTTAGGCATTGCAACATTATAATGTACAGTATGAAAATGGATATTTATTTTGACATTTGTTAAAGATTGCTAACCTCATTTGTCCAGTCTTTTACTCTAATCTTGTCTTCTTTCACCCAACTTCTGCAGGAGAAAGTGTCAAGGGTAGAACGAGTAGTGGGGGAGCATCAGCTTTTTTCACAGGGTCTTCAGGAACTTCAGAACTGGGTTTCAGAGTCCCAACAGGTCCTCAAGACCTGCAGATGCCCCACATCTGACAAAAGTGTGCTTATCACCAGAATGGGCCAGCTTGAGGTACACCGTCGTCTATTATTCACATTTTACTGTTTTAAACATGTTAAACAAGTCCTAAGGATATCCATCAGGATTTGAATTACTTTGTAAGTTTCATTTGTACATGTTGGGTATAACAGGATTTCTGATTGATTACAGACTTTACTGGCGGCTTGTCAGGGAAGAGAAATCCAACTGAAGATGCTCATCACCAGAGGGGAGTCTGTCCAGAGAAACACCTCGGCTGAGGGTGTACCAGTGGTTCGCAAGCAGATCCAGGACCTTAAAGACTCCTGGGAATCACTCTTGTCAACATCCATACAGTGCAAAAGGTCAGAGAACTCTCTGTCCATCACTCTGTGTTTATTTATCCTCTCTATGTCAGTGCTTTTGTCTGACAATTTTCTCAATCTGTGTGGAAGTAGTAGATGTCTTTTTTATATGCATTTACAGCCAGCTGGAAGGTGCCTTGTCACACTGGACCAGTTACCAGGAAGATGTCAGTCAGTTTGAGTGCTGGATGGAGCGAGTAGAAGAGAGCCTTGGAAACTCAGACAAACACTACGCTGAAATGAGGGACAAGACAGCCAACCTAGGCCGTGCCAAGGTCATTTTTACTTTTCATATCTTCATATTACAGTTATATTAGAAATTGAAACCTATAAAGTGTGAATAACTTTAATTGCTATGCTTTGTACAGCTCCTCTATGAGGAAGTTCTTAGCCACTCCAGTCCTTTAGAGACCATTGCAACCAAGGGATCCAACATGACCGAACATACAGCCACCCAACAAGAGATCCAGAAACTCAGTGAGAGATATACAACCATTAAAGATAAAGCCAAGGTAAGCCAAAAATGTCAAGCAGTAGGCCACAGACTAGTGTTTAAGTTTGTTTTGGGTGGTCAAGAAGAATTATTCTGCCAAATGTCAGGTGGTTATAGAGTGCAACAGTAGCATCCTGCTCACCGGGAAATTGATTTTTAACAGTAGCATAAATCTTTCAAGACAGACCTACAATGAGCTTTGAAGTTGCTTAGGGCTCTATGATTCTGTCGATGCGGAAAACGGAATCTCAGAATCCAGTCATAAAGTGAAATTTACTCAGAATTTGCTCAGTTTTGGATAAATAAATCAAAAGTAGGTCAGTTCTCCTGAATCAAAACATGATATGGAATATTGTCTATGAATATTAAGCTGTTCTGCACGTCTCTGTGTGAATGAATGGCGCAGACGCACGTTTTTGTCTCTGTGTGAATGAATGGCGCAGACGCACGTTTTTGTTTACTACACACATACTGAAGTGTGTGTAACGCTTGCAATGTATTTAGCCTCTGCTGTCTCAATATATGTGTACATGAACACATGAACATAATCTCTATAACTGCTCTGAGTCTCTTAATGAGCATTTTACCTTTTCATTTGAGGAAAAACTATCGTCATATCATACACAAACAGAAACTAAAGGTCTGCAGAGCAACCTGTCAAAATAAAGGTTCAGTTTAACTTGAAGAAACTGTGACATGAGCAATATCACATGAATGAAAACTGCCTGACAAAAGAGGACTTTTAAGACACTCCGTTGTTATTTATGATGGATGGCACGAGTGTGTGAATGCATAAAATAACAGAGTGTCTTTAAAAGTCCTCTTTTGTGCAGAACTACTTCCTTCTGCCACAGATTCAAATATAAGTTTGACAGTTGAACAGCTGATCAAAAGCCTCTGTTACTAATTCGAAAATGTCACTTTAGAACTAGTAATGGAGGAACGTTAAGTTGATTCATTGAAAGCTTATTGTTTTACTGCATTAAAAGCTCTCTGTATTATGTGTAGTAGAGTATTATGAGAAGGAGATGGACTGAGCGATTGTGATTATCTGCATCTGATACAGCATTCATTTTTCATATTCACGATGAAGCATTAGTTTGAATGTCCGATGAGGAAAGCATTATCTTTGTCGTAATGTTAATATCCTTTCATCTGTTAAGGATAATTTCTGAAGACAGCGCTGCTCAGTGCATTTATTAGCTGCGTCAAGCTGTTTTTGAAACTAAAAACAGCTTCCGTTTCTAACCACGTTTATTTTTCAGTATAAAAGTCTTTACTCCTGACTGTTAAAACTGTCTCTTTTCGCCACCCAATGTCGGAACATTGTAACTAAAATCACCATCACAAACACAATTTCTCAATACTAAACACATTTAACTACTACTCTTAATTATATAAAATATTACTTATTTATTTACCCAAAACAAATTATATGTAATGTTTAACCACTATGAAATCCAGAAAATGTATGGAAAACACAGAATTTGGTAAAAAATAAAAGTGAATTTGAGAAAAAAGACAGGAATTGTATTTCATATGTAAAACATATATCAATACTTTAAACTTTATTTCCAATATTTGTTAAAGTTAAAAAAGTTGCTGTTAAATTGTGTATGTTGTAGGTTCATGATTTCAAATAATTTTGATTCTTTTTTTTTAACCATTAAAACAGAGCCTAGAAAATGAAAACAGAAAACATGGAATACAGAAAAATTAAAATGGAAAAAACTTAATTTGGATAAAGATAAAATGGAATTTGGGAAAAAATAAAACTGATTTCATAGGGTCCTAGTTGCTGATCCATTATGTTTTTGTAGAAGCCATGAATCAGTATAATTTACACTTCGTTTTTTTATAATTATACAAATAAAATGTAATAACCAAATTCTCAGTGAAGAGCTACACCACCTTTTACCCTGAAAAGATCATTCAGCAATCAGAGAAGTTTCTGTTGCCATGGAAACAGAATTTGCGGCCAAAGAGCTCAGCAGTGACCTGAACTATATATATCTACAGTATATATTGGATCTAGTTGGTGTGGTTTGTGGCTCAACTCTTTATTGAATTTTTTTTTTATCTCTATGGGGAAAATACTGGAACCAAGCTGCTAAAAAAGTGTTTCCACTTATAGTGGAATAAATTTGAAATAATAGTCACTGCTGGTGTTTCAGGCTGCTGTCAGTAAGGCAGAAGAATTGGTTCTGCTTCATCAAGAATACCAGCGAGGGCTGCACATGTTTGAAGACTGGCTGGAGCAGGAGCAAAACAGTTTGGCCCTCCTCTCACCCCTGGATGAAGATGTGAATGCTCTAGAGAACACTTTAAAAGAACTACAGGTGATTTTTTTAGGGCTTTAATTTTATAGCCAACAAATAGTCTGCATTAAATAATCTTTACTTTTTACTCTTTCTGTCTAATAATGTCTCCAGATGCTCCAGTCTCATTGCCCTAAGGGACATAACTTGCTCAGCTCAGTTCTTGCCAGTCGAGAAAGAGTCATTCCATGGGGTGCCCCTCAAATCGAGGATCGGGCTCTGGAAACAGCACAGACAGAATGGCAAGGGTACCAAGACCGACTTGGCGAGACCAAAGTCCAGGTAGAGCAGGCCCTCGCAAGACTTCAGCAGCTAGAAGGTTTATTCCAAAGCTTAGACCAGTGGCTGGTTGACATGGAGCTCAAAGTTAAGGTGAGAAGCCACCGTCGCTCGGATGTCACTACAAAGGAGGCCCAGCTACAACACCTGAAGGTACGATGCCTTATACTTATGCCTGATGGTTTCTAAAATACAGTACTCTGGTTTCATTTAGATATACTTTATGTTGACCTTTTCCTGTCATTCCCTTATTTCAGCGGTGGCAGATTGAGGCTGCTCAGCGTCAGGCCGAGGTAGAAGGACTTAGTACTCTTGCACAGCAAGTCGTAGAGGATGCTCATGTCAGTGGTCGGATCAGTACCAGGGTTACCCAGCTCACTACCCGCTACCATGCCTTGCTTCTGCAGATACAGGCAAGTCAGCCTTGTACATTAGCAATTTTTATGTGCTTGATTATTTTAGGAAAGTATACCGCATTGTTCAGTAAGCTCCCAGTGTCCTTTTACTCATTTTCCACATATAATGTGCTTAAAATATTCATTTTCTAAATTTAATCATTTATTATCACTGTTTTTATCTGTTGGTGTTTGAATTGTCCTGTTACTTATATAGACACATGACATTCATATTCATATAGCAGGTTCTTGTTTTTTTCTTTTTATTCTGCTCTCACAGTGTAAAAAAAAATATAACAGATGCTGTGGTTTTACAATCTGGGCAATTTATTCTTGGAAAATAACTGAAATAAAATAAGTGAAAATAGACGTATTAAAATAACTAAAACTAAATATCAATATTATTTATAAAAAGCTAATAAAAAAATACAAGCTAATTAAAATACACACAAATGACTAAAAGTTAAAATTAAAACTGATAATAACTAATTCAAAATATTACTTTTTTTTTTAATTTAACCTTTATTTAACCAGAAAGAGCTCTCTGAGATTAAAAATCTCTTTTACAGGAGTGTCCTGGCCAAAATGTGCAGCAGTACAATCAATAACATCACAGATAAACATCACACAAACAGACTAAAAACACTTAAAAGCAGTTGCATATTGTTAGATCAACTTCCATTTGCCGGATAACTGATTTAAAATGATCTAGAGTCAGCAGATTTTCTAATTTTAATTTAGATTGGAAGAAATTCCAATCAAACGGCGCTGCATACATAAAAGAATTCTTACCTAGCTCAGTTCGGGTAAAAGGAACAGAAAGAGTATAACAATTTTGTGAACGAAGAAAATATTTCTTGGTAATTTTCTGTTGCATAAAACAACAGAGATAGGAAGGCAACAACCCCAAGATGGCTTTGTAAATAATTAAGTACCAGTGCATTTTTCTTCTGGTAGACAGAGAAGGCCAACCTACTCTGTGATACAAAATGCAATGATGAGTTGAAGATTTACAATCTGATATGAACCTTAGAGCACCATGATAAACGGCATCTAAGGAAGAAAGAAGATAAGAAGGTGCAAATTGATATACATCATCACCGTAGTCAAGGACCGAGAGAAAAGTAGCAGAGACTAATTTCTTTTTTACATTGAATGAGAAGCAAAACTTGTTCCTGAAATAAAACCCAAGCTTGATTTTCAGTTTATTCTTCAGTTGAGAGGAATATGAGAGCTAAAAGATAGGGCATCATCAACTATGATGCCTAGATATTTGTACTCTTTTACTAATTCAATCACTGTACCTTGAAGGGTCTGAAGAGATACTAAATTATTTTCAAGTTTTTTTTTTTTGAGTTAGAAAATAACATATACTTGGTTTTATCAGTATTCAGAACAGGTTTTAAACTGTGAAGCCTTGACTGAATAATATTAAAGGCTGACTGAAGCTTAGACAAGGATTGCTGTCCAGAAGAAGCGAATAATAAATAAGCTTTCTATTGATGTATAGTTTGTTAGGATAGGACAATATTTGGCCGAGATACATCTATTTGAAATCTAGAATCTGAGGGTGCAAAAAAATCAAAATACTGAGAAAATCACCTTTAAAGTTGTCCAAATTAAGTTCTTAACAATGCATATTACTAATCAAAAATTACATTTTGATAGGTTTACAGTAGGAATTTTACAAAAAATCTTAATGTAACATGATCTTTACTTAATTTCCTAATGATTTTTGACATAAAAGAAAAATCAATAATTTTGACCCATACAATGTATTTTTAGCTATTGCTACAAATATACCCCAGCGACTTAAGACTGGTTTTGTGGTCCAGGGTCACATATATATAACACACACACACACACACACACACACACACACACACACACACACACACACACACACACACACACACACACACACACATATATACTGTATATATATATATATTATATATATATATATATATATATATATATATATATATATATATATATTGTGTGTGTGTGTGTGTGTGTGTGTGTGTGTGTGTGTGTGTGTATATATATATATATATATATATATATAGTCTCCCATATATGTTGATAAAATTAAACTTAAAATATTTAAATGAATATTACAAATGTTGTCTTGGCAAAAACTGGCTAATAAAAATACACATAAAAAATGACTAAAACTTACAATTAAAACTGAAAGTAGCTAATTTTACTAAATGCTTTAAAAGTATATAAATAATAATAAAAATAATAATACTAATAAAACACTGTATTTTATGCATTTTACAACAATTTTTTCACCCCTTTTCTTGCCTTATATTTTATATTAGTCTCCTGTAGAGGTACAGAATATGTATATATATATTATATATACATAATACATATACATATATACAGGATATATACATAATAAATATACACAGTACACACGCATATATTATGTATACAAAAACTTATTTAGCACTAATTATTAAAGTATTATCTGTAGATGTTTTAAAATTTGCTAAATAATAGAACATTATTAGATC
>NC_133373.1:23859461-23926344 GCF_049309525.1 Garra rufa
TGAAGGGCAGTATGAAATGAAACAAAATTGGTATTCAGGCAAAATTTGAAAAATGTACACATCTTTATTCTGTTCAAAAGTTTTCACCCCCGGCTCTTAATGCATTGTGTTTCCTTTTGGAGCATCAGTGAGTGTTGGACCTTCTGTAATAGTTGCATATGAGTCCCTCAGTTGTCCTCAGTGTGAAAAGATGGATCTCAAAATCATACAGTCATTGTTGGAAAGGGTTCAAATACACAAAAATACTGAAACGCCAAAGGATTTTTCTGAAGAACAGCGGGCAGTTTAACTGTTCAAGACAAACAAGGGACTCATAAACAGCTATTACTACCAAAAACAACAACAACACAGCTATGGATAATATAGGTAACAATACAGTATTACAAATCAAGTGTATGTAACTTTTGAACAGGGTCATATTATTTTCTCTTGTGGACTATATATAACCATCTTTTATGTGAAATATCTTATTCAGGTCAGTACTTTATATATATATATGTGTGTGTGTGTATGTGTGTGTGTGTGCTACATTTTGTCTTTTAAGTATTCAAATCTAATTAAATTGATAAATTAATGACGAAATATAGAGTAAGGTTGCATTTGTTTAAAATTAGTTAACTACATTAGTTAATATAAACTTTGTATAATATAAAATTATATCTATTATTTTATGGACCTGACAATTTGACATTTTAACATAGATATTTCACATAGATTGACAATGAACAGTTGTATTTTTGTTAACTAATGTTAACAAAGATTAATACAAATGCTTATTGTTAGTTAAAGTTAGTTAACACATGAAACCTTATTGCAAAGTCTTACCATATTTGTGTATAGATAGATAGATAGATAGATAGATAGATAGATAGATAGATAGATAGATAGATAGATAGATAGATAGATAGATAGATAGATAGATAGATAGGACTCTGGTCAGACAACTTATTTTAATAATATTGGGTATGTATAGATAGATAGATAAATATAGATTTAACTAGCATTAACTAGCATTAACTGATTCAACAAGTCAGTATTTATTTAATAGTATATTTGAAAGCACTACCCACATATAGAATGTTAATCAAACACTTCAGTGTGAACTAATTTCACAATCAAATGTCATCATACAATAAATGCCATTTAAAAGATTTATGAGGAAAGCTTAGTCAGGTAAGCGTATGATAGCTAGTATAGTTGTGTGCAAACACTACTACCATCAAATGTATACATTTTTAGATTTTAGAGTTCATGATGAGTCTTTTTGTGTCTTTGGAAAGTCTTGTTTACATCTGCTATGCTAGCACTGCTTTCATATCTGTGTTTATATGGCAATGTGTGTGTGTTTGTGTGTGGTCTGGTTGCTCTCCTGCTATAAGTTTGTTTACAAAAGTTCACATAGATGGCTGTACAGAGCCTGCGGCCCACATTCCAACACTGTGTGTCATACACGCAACACAGCCTCTCTCGCTCTCTGTCTCTTAAACGCAGTTTAATTCACTCCCTCAGAATGCACGTCAGTTCAATTCAGTGCCACTCATTTCAAGTCCGTTCCACTTCAAAGACAGCATGATCAGCTGCAGCATAACAAACATCTGCAGTCTTATTCAAACTCAAATTATTCAGGGATTTGTGAAAGTCGTTTCGCTCGTTCTCACCCCATTCATTCTATCTCTCATTCGGTTGCTTTCCCTCTCTCTCTCTCTTTTTCCAACGTCTCGTCAATAATTACAGGGAGTGTGGGCAGCTAGCGTGTCTTAAAATGAGTTGTTACTCATGAAACGCACATTTGAATGCAGAGATAAGATGTCTCTAACTGATAGAAAGCTCCCACCCTTTGTTCGAGGTGTTTGTGTCTCATTCCATCTCTGTCCTGGACTAACTGTCAAGTTGAACTTCAGGATTTAAATTACATGTCTGTTGTAACACTGTTCCCTGTGACTGCATGTATGTATTTTTTCCATTTATATAAACATTACTCAACTGTTTCTTCAGGCAGTGCTTTACAAAGATTTATTATCTATGACCTTTGTAGTCTGTGTCTACTGTGCATTTTGTACATGAACATGAAAAAACTTATACTAAATCTTTTATATTATCTTTAAGTATAAGTACATTTTCCACTATAGAACCTTTTGTACAATGAAAAGCTTCCATTGATTTGAACGATTTTTGATGGAACTACAGATTCCAATAAAGAACTTTCATTTTTAAGAATGTTGGCTGTTAGTTAAATGGTAGTTCAATGTTTTTAAATCTAATTTTAACTTCGAGGGTTTCCTTTCTATTTTCTATTTTTATTGGAGAAGTTTGAGTCTGTAAAAGTACTACAGTTTTTAAATGAGGAAATGTTTTCCCTGATGTACACAATGATCTGACATCATTGCTTACATGACTTCTGATGAAAGTGATTGCTGATAATGAACAGCAGTGAAAGCCTCAATAAATCACAGGCCTGTGGTAAAATTCATGTGAAATGGATTACCTAAGCAGAATCCATTTAAGGTGATTACAATATACACAATATTTGTGTGAATATATATTGATCAGTTTAAACAGTTTCAATTGATCAATTGAAACAATTTAACAATGAGAAAAAAAAACATTTCTCACACCTTTTTAAAACAATATACACTACCAGTCAAAAGTATTTGAACGGTAAGATTTGTAATGTTTTTTAAAGAAATCTCTTCTGCTCACCAAGCCTGCATTTATTTGATCCAAAATACAGCAAAACAATACAGTACACTACAATTGTGAATATTTTTTACTATTTAATAACTGTTTTCTAAAACTAAACTAACTGTTTTTCATTTGAATATATATTAAAATGTAATTTCCAGCATTATTACTCCAGTCTTCAATGTTCAGTGTTCAAAAAACCTTTTTTTTAAAATTATTATTATTATCATCAATATTTAAAACAGTTCAGTACATTTTTTCAGGACTCATTGATGAATAGAAAGATCCAAAGATCAGCATTTATCTGAAAAAAAAAAGCTTTTGTAACATTATACACTATACCATTCAAAAGTTTGGAGTCAGTATCATTTATCTGTTATATTTTATTTTTAAATTTTATATATATTGTTTGTTTGGGGGAAAGACATTATAGAAATTAATACGTTCATTTAGCAAGGATTCTTTAAAATAAAAATGATGATAAAGACATTTTTAATGTTACAAAAGATTACTATTTCAAATAAATGCTGTTCTTCTGAATGTTCTATTCATCAAAGAAACCTAAAAAAATTCTACTCAGCTGTTTTCAACATAATGATAATAATAATAATAAATGTTATTGAGCAGCAAATCAGAATATTTGAGTAATTTCTGAAGTACCATGTGACTGAAGTAATGATGCTAAAAATTCAGCTTTGAAATCACAGGAATAAATTACATTTTAAAATGTACTCAAATAGAAAACAGTTCTATGAAAAAGTAAAATATTTCAAAATTTGACTGTTTTTACTGTACTTTGGATAAAAAAAAACTGGCTTGGTGAGCAGAAGAGACTTCTTTAGAAATTAAAAATCTTAGTGTTCAAATACTTTTGACTAGTGTACCTTAATTTTAACAATATATCAACAATATTACCATTATAATACTACTAATAAAAATAAAACTAATATTTTACATCACTATTTTTCCTAATATACTAAATCTTCATTTAAAATTATAATATTAACTTCCAACCACATAAGGCAGAGGTTCTCAACTCTGGCCCTCGAGGTCCACTTTCCTGCAGAGTTTACCTCCAACCTTGATCAAACTCACCTGCCTGTAACTTTCTTGTAATGATGAAGAGCTTGATTAGCTTGTTCAGGTGTGTTTGATTAGGGTTGGAGCTAAACTCTGCAGGAAAATGGACCGCGAGGGCCAGAGTTGAGAACTCCTGACATAAGGTATGATATACGGTAATGCATATCAAATGACATTGCATCATTTGCATACAGTCTATCATTTCTTTTGTGCTTTTTAAAAGACACCAGCGAATACAAGGAAAGTAGTGGATTATGCAGCAGTTCAGTCTAATCCTGAAATGTGTGTGTGTGTGTGTGTTTGAGAAAAGGATTGAGAAAGGAAGGGAGAAAGAGCGTAGGGGGAGAGTAAACACGTGCGGCTGTTCCACAGAGTCACTTGCCTTCAGGATTACACAGTAAGTTATTACCTAAACAGGAGCCGATCCCAGATACACAAGAAAGGAATAGATGTAGCGACAATAAACTTCCTGTAAATGCTCATTTCGGCATGTAAGCACAAACACACACATTAAGCCATCCTGCCACCCACCTCCATAAACATGTACCCACCAAACCAACACAATTTTATTCGAAGAGCCAAACGCTGTCACTTTGGCAAAATCGAAATTCCGCTCGAATTTCTGTTTGACAGGTTTGTGGCATGTTCATTGTTGTCGACGTGTCTGGACATTGGTCAGCTAACAACAAGGAGTTAAAACAGTAAGAATGCGATTGCTGAGATATATATTATGTTATATAATTAGTATATTACGACGTTGAAACCTCCACTCATCAATCACTGTCAACCTGACTCACATCTAAAACCATTAGCTGAATTACGACGAGTCCAGTGGGGCAGAGAGTGAGGGTAGGCCCTGTTGGCACTGTTGTGATGGGCGAAACTCTGATTAACATTCATGAATCAATTTTAGAATCTTACTATTTTTTATCTGTGAATAAAAAAAATCATGGATGTTCTCCGTAAAGCCCAGTGTCAGCCATTTTTACCTGCTACAAATAAAGAGAAATCAACAATATACCTTGGGGGTTAAGAGATCTATGGTTGAAGGTAAATAAGGCCATTTATAGCCTTTGCGTTTAGATAGAAGTGAGACCTTTAGAATGTAGAACAGGTTAATGTGACTGTGGAAATATTAAGAGCCCAATTAATCAACTAATAAAATGATTAATCTGACACATGTGCGCAGAGAAAGAAAAATGAACTGAGTTGTGATACAAAACACCTAGTGTCATTCATATAAACATTTGTGAATTGAAAGCCAAATAAAACTAACGACAGAAGTAACGGTTAACCTAAAAGAGTTAAGAATGACTTTTAAGAATGTTTTTTTTAAGAAAATGAGTTTAAATAGGCTTGGTTTATTTGTCCGCCCTTTGGTAATAAATATATAAATCATACAAAGAAATCAAAATCAATTCAACACCCGTATCCTTATCTCTCATTACCCTAATCAGCCTGTTTACATAACTTTACGAGCGCACTGCTATACTCTGTGTGTTTATCTTTCCCTCTGATTAGCTGCATTTATACAGGACTTTGAATAATAATGACTGACTTCATGCTGAAGCTTTATGCAGTAGAAATGAATGACAGCCAGTGGCCAGCTGACTGATAATAAAACCAGTCAGGGCTTGTGTCTGTCAGGCCATGTTTGCGTAGCGATGTGTGCGTATGGCGTATGTGTCTATTTCAGGACAGCTTTGTGTATAAGAGGTCTGTTTTTCTCTGTAGTTCAATCATCTTCACGATTCATGGTACTCATTGCGTTGAACTTACATACACAACTTTATTTTATTTCATATTTATTTGGTGACACTTTACAATAAGGCATCATTTGTTAACATTAGTTAATGTAGTTAATGTACTATTTATTAATCTTTGTTAATGTTAGTTAATAAAAATACAGTTGTTCATTGTTAGTTCATGTTAGTTCACAGTGCATTAACTAATGTTAACAAACACAAATTGTGATTTTAATAATGCATTAGTCAATGCTGAAATTAACATTAACTAATATTAAATGCTGTAGAAGTATTCATTAGTTAATGTTAACTAATGAATCTTATTGTAAAGTTTTTAATAAATAATGGCTAACTACTGAACAAATACAATGCTAAGATTGCTTTGAACCATGGCTGAAATATGCAAATAAACAATGATAATCATAATCACAAATATTCACACAACAAATGTCCTCTTCCTAAAGGACATATCATAAACTTCTGCATTTTATCTTATCGCTGTAGTGTTGTGTAAGTGCAGGGATATTGTGGTCTGTGTCACTGAAACAGAAGCTTTAACTACACCTTTATTTTGAAAATGTTTAACCTGTCTGTTTATGTAATATATATTGATTTATAATGTACCATGTATTAGACATTTTATGTCTAAAATCATAAGTTAGCATCTCACTTTTTTGCTAATATAACTTAAAATACTCCTACATCAGTGACACTGGACCACAAAACCAGTCTTAAGTAGCACAGGTATATTTGTAGCTATAGCCAACAATACATTGTATGGGTCAAAATGATCAAATTTTCTTTCATGCCAAAAATCATTAGGATATTAAGTAAAGATCACGTTCCAATAAGTTATTTTGTAAATTTCCTATCTTAAATATATCAAAACTTAATTTTTGATTAGTAATACGCATTGCCTAGACCCTTATGACTGGTTTTGTGATCCAGGGTCACATATTACAATATAACACTGCTACAACACATAACGGATCTTGCATTTTTGAATAGTATTTTTATTTTCATTTAATTAACATCGAATCAATTCTCAAATATAACACTCAAATAGCTGCGCAATTTCAAAATGATTTGGTAACCCTCCTTCAAACATGCTTGAAGAGCTTAAACCGAAAAAAGGGGACTGAAGTGATTGAAAACTTTTCTCTTTAATACCCTCGTGTAATCCTTTAAAAGACGACAAGCAGGAATGAAGTGATAAAACGATAGCTTTGTAAACGCTCAAGGTTTTTTACAAGCCCCGTTTCAAGTGCTGCCAGCAAATTTACACAAACAACGATTATAATAATGAGAAAAGCACTTTAAGAGAAAATGGACTGAGGGATGGTGCTTGAGATGTAAAAAGACCATAACAGCCAGAACATGCAGCCATTTATTTGGAAGTGCTATAATGGCTTATGAGATGCTGTCAAGAATGAAACCTACAATATGGGTGAACTGATGGTGAAAAGACGAGTTGACAAAAACATCTTTATCATTGCTCAATAAAGAATATATAACTACATTGTAATGATGATATGACCAATAAGTTATGACAATGTTAAACTTAGCTGCACTTTATAAATTGTACAAGGTTCAACTTATTTTTTAAGTCAGTTTAATGTAATTGAATGTAATTGTAAGTTTAAATGATTTAAACAGTTAAGTTGATTGTACCTTTAAATTTAAAGCAGCAACTTATTGGTATAATCTATCTATCTATCTATCTATCTATCTATCTATCTATCTATCTATCTATCTATCTATCTATCTATCTATCTATCTATCTATCTATCTATCTATCTATCTATCTATCTATCTATCTATCTATCTATCTATCTATCTATCTATAACCAACAATAATCTATTTTTTTAGAGGCTGCATTTTACAACTTTAAGCTTAAACCTGCTTCAAACTCCAAGCTTTTCAACTATTTAAAACAACAAAAGAACTTCAAACTTAAAATCAAACTTCAAGCTTTTTAAATGACAAAAAAAAAAAACATTTAAGTTTGATATGACAACCAAATATTTACCTAAATTGTGCTGACAATATACACTGCCAGTCAAAAGTTTTTGAACAGTAAGATTTTTCAAGTTTTTTAAAGTATCTTCTGTCCACCAACTCTGCATTTGTTTGATCCAAAGTACAGCTAAAACAGTACAATTTTCAAATATTTTTAATATTTAGAATAACTGTTTTCTATTTGAATATATTTAAAATGTAATTTATTCTTGTGATTTCAAAGTTGAATTTTTATCATCATTACTCCAGTCACATGGTACTTCAGAAATCATTCTAATATTCTGATTTGCTGCTCAAAAAACATTTATTACTACTACTATTATTATTATTATTATTATTATTATTATTATTATTATATTGTAAACAGCCAAATATAATTTTTTCAGGTTTCTTTGATGAATAGAAAGTTCAGAAGAACAGCATTTATCTAAAATAGAAATCTTTTTTTTTGTAACATTATAAATACATTAAAGCATCTTTACTAAATAAAAGTATAATTTCTATAATTTCTTTCCCAATGATCTTTGGATCTTTCTATCCATCAGAGAATCCTGAAAAAATGTATTCAGCTGTTTTGAATATAGATAGTAATAATAAAAATAACAATGTTTCTTGAACAACAAATCAGCATATTAGAATGATTTCTGAATGATCATGTGACACTGAAGACTGGAGAAATGATGCTGAAAATTTAGAAAAAACCTAAAAAAATTATATTCGGCTGTTTACTATATGATAATAATAAATGTTTTTTGAGCAGCAAATCAGTATATTACAATGATTCCAAAGATCATGTGACTGGAGTAATGATGCTAAAAATTCAGCTTTGAAATCACAGGAATAAGTTACATTTTAAAATATATTTAAATAGAAAACGGTTATTTTAAATAGTACAAATAATTCACAATATTACTGCTTTTGCTGTGTTTGGGACCAGAAGGCTTGGTGAGCAGAAGAGTCTTATTAAAAAAAAAAAAAACACATTAAAAATCTTACTGTTAAAAACCATTTGACTGATAGCTTAATTTATAATCAAAAAATTACAATGATAAAAAAGCAAAACAAAAGCATATCAGTTGTCTCAGACTTGCATTCCACAGTATATATTTACAGTATAAGCACTGTCAATGTTGTTTCATCTTAAAAAAATTAAGTATTCATGCTGCCTTAAAATTGTAAGTTTAGTCAACTTTAAATTTTAAGTTGTACTAAGTAACAGCTTGGATATTTGTTTTGACCTAACTTACAACTTTAAGGCAGCACAAACGCTTACTTTTTAAAATTGAAACAGGTGGAGACCTGTGCTATAGCAATAAAAGGGAGTCCAAGAATGGGTTGGCGATCCTGTAACGATCATGAGGCCGTTATCTGATAATCTGAATAACTTTGCACAGGTGTGTTATTAACCAAATATACTCCTCTCATCATCCTCTCACTGATACAGTGATGAAATGGAAAGATTTTGAAGGGCTGACGAGAAACTTGTGTGTGTGTGTGTGTGTGTGTGTGTGTGTGTGTGTGTGTGTGTGTGTGTGTGTGTGTGTGTGCGTGTGCGTGTGTTAACAGCCTTATCGTCAGAAGTGTTTCAATGTCAATGTCTCTCTAATTAATCACAGTTAAACAAATGAACTGTCTCACACACAAATACACCCACGTGCACACGGATAGTGCAAAGGGGCTATTTAAAATCACATCAGGCAGTCAAAGCCTTCCTTCAAGGGTAATAAACAGCCCGCTGCCAAGGCAACACAGTAATGTTGCATGAAACAGTACGGCACGGTTGATATTTTACGTTATCGAGTTACATTTAAACACATTCCTTAGCACTCACAGCGCACATATAGGCAAACACACCTGGGCCACACCTACACACATCAACAGGGCCCAATAACCACTTCAAAAAAAAAAAAAAAAAAAAAAAAAAAGGAAGCGAGTGGAGAAATGAAGGAACGACAGAAAAGAGATGTTTGCAGGTGGATTGCCTCGGCGAAAGCTCTCCATCAGAATACAACCTCAAAACAGCATCCATTTATGACTCCGTGCTGTTTGATGTAGGTGTGTAAGTCTTTCTGAATAGAGTGGAGCAAAGAAAAGAGAAGCGAATGAAAGAGAAAGAGAGAGCGATATACGGCACAGAGAGGTGCAGGGCAATGTTCAAGAGCACATATCATCTGTTAACCTGCGCTAAACAAAGAGAGGTTTACACTGCCGAGGAATTCAAAGAACTTTTGGCAGAGAAAGAACAAGACAATAGCGGCCCCCGCGAGAGCGAGACTCACTCTAAATCTGCCACATTGTGTTTCTGGCTTTGATCTCTTCAAACTTGCCTGCATGTGTAAGGTTTTGCTCTTTAAATACATTAAGACCTCAGACGCAGTTGGGGTATTTGCCCAAAGATTAGTTTACTTAAAAACAGAGAGACAGAAACCGCCCGAGTCAAAGAGCCAAACCGAACGACTAATCTGCCATTCAGAACGCTATCGCTGCATTACAACAAGACCGTGTGTGTACGTGTGCGCCTGTGTGTGTGTGTGTGTGTGTCTATGGTAAAACATAAGGTTCAAAGGACTTCGGCTCATAAAGCAGTCAAGGCCTTTTGTGTAAATACTTTATTCTGTAACAGCATTTGATCCAGGAGCAGCAAAATATACAAATGTAACAATTTGGAGTTAAGCTTGACAAGAAAGAAATGCATGAGTGCACGTGTGCGTGGATGTGTAGAGGTTTACGTTACTGGGAATAAGCTTGTACTTTCGCAAAACACATTTAGAAGAGTCACTTCAGCATGAAAAAGAACATGTTTAACTCGACGACAAACATCAACTTAGTTATATAACTTTCAAAATGTGTCAGGGGAAAAATGCTTCACTTGAATTTTCATACAAAGTTTAGTCTGCTGCCCTTTAAAAAATATTTTTAGATAGAAATATATTATGTTTTGACTAAATAATTCTGTTAAACTTCATCCTCCCACCTCACAGTTTATAGGCCATCATCACATTTAGCATCACTAAAACAATAATTAATCTTCTTAAAATATCCTGATGTGAATTCTTACAGTATTCTATTTTAATATATTTTAAAATATAATTTATTCATGTGATGGCAAAGCAATTTTAAGCATCATTTATTACTCAGTCTTCAGTGCCATATGTGACCCTGGACCACAAAACCGGTCATTTGGGTAATTTTTTGAAAATTATGATTCATGAAAGCTGAATAAGTAAGCTTTCCATTGATGTATGGTTTTACGATATGACAATATTTGGCTGAGATACAACTATTTGAAAATCTGGAATTTTAGGGCGCAAAAAAAAAAAGTATTAAGAAAATTGCCTTTAAAGTTGCCCAAATTAAGTCCTTAGCGATGCAAATTACTAATCAAAAACTAAGTTTTGGTATATTTTCGGTAGGAAACTTACAAAATATCTTAATGGAACATGATCTTTACTTAATATCCTAATGATTTTTAGCATTAAAGAAAAATTGATAATTTTGACCCCTACAATGTATTGTTTTGTGGTTCAGGGTCACATATGATCTTTCAGAAAATATTCTAGCATGCTAATTTGAAACATTTTATTATTATCATCAATATATCTTATTATTATCAATGATGAAACCAGTTGTGCTGCTTTTTATTTGTAAAAACAGTCATTCATTTTTCAGGATGCTTTCATGAATAGAAAGTTTAAAAGAACAGTATTTATTTGAAATACATATTTTTGTATCATTATAAATGTCTTTACTGTCTTTACTGTTTTGATTGGTTTAATGGATTCTTGCTGAGGTATTTTTTAACTTAAAAAAAAAAACAACTGATCCTAAACTTCTGTGTATCGTTAACTGTACTAATTGTTTTGCAAATACAACCACTACTGTATCTGCTCAGTGCACACCACCAATTAAATCAACACTATAGTTGAGAAATAATTGTCTAAATAAACAAATAACTATCAACAGAGCCACATGCACAGTCCATCAGTGTTTAACCTGTCTGATTTAGATGGCCATTAGAGTCATTGTAGAAGAAATAAACTAAAGTAGAAGTCCAGAATACTGTCATGGCAGACGATTTATTGAGGCAACAGTTTAGGTAGAGACATGAGTCACATCTGACAGGGGTCTGTGACCTGAAACGTTGCCACAGCAAACTGGAAATTACAAGTCAGTGTACTGTACTGTTTATATCATCCATCAACTCTGTCCTGGTCATGAGCAGTTACCTAAATGCACTCTTTAGTTATTGTTTTTACTTATTAGAGGATCTGGACTTTATGTGTGAATAGACATAATTACTTTATTTTGTGTTCAGTGAGCATGTTGATGTGCTAAATACCCTGAGGAGAGGTCAAGATAACTTAAAAGGTGACAGGGCAGGGGTGACATCTCGAACATCTCAATAACATCTTGAACAAGGCAGCACATAGACAGAGATCTGTGATCTGTCATCACATCTTTGGGGTGTGGAAGAAACCCTGAGGTTCAGACACACTTACCTCACTGCAGCGCAGACACGCGCATCCAAGAATCTGAGGAATTCACATGTTTCAGACTTGTTGTATTCTCACCTGAAGATGGTGGAGAATGTTAAAATAATCAAATCAGAGTTTATCACATAATCACATCCTTTTAGCTTATTTTTGTCATGAAATACAATTGCAAATTATATTTTGTAAATCCGTATGTGCTACAGGTTGAGGAGCCCAGCATGTGTTTCTGCTCAGAAGGAAGGCGCTAATCAAGCAAATGTTCTGACCACCCTGTCAGTTTCACAAATTCCACAATGACAAATCATACAAGTTTCCAGCAGAACACTAGAGCGTGTTCAACGTTTATACCTTTTAACACAAATGATGGGGCAGATTATCGATTAATAAAGAGTAATTTTCTCGCAGGTTCTTTAACAACACATAACATGTGTAGAAACAAGGTAAACCCACTATCTCACTTTTTTACATTAACACTCTGTAACAATCGGTACGTTATTTTCAAAAGCTATAGAACAGTTATAACGTTTATAGCACCACTCACCGAGCCGCTGCCAAACATACAGCAAGCAACATCATAAAATGTTAGCAAGTCAAGTTTATCTGTTCCGGAGAAAATCTAACACACTTTTAGCGTCACTCACCGAATTATCACAATTCATGCAGCAAACAATGTCAGAAAAACATTGACATATCACGTTTATCTGTTCCGGAGAAAATCGAAGGAACTTTTAGCGCCACTCACTAAACTACCGCGATGTGTACAGCAACCAACATCAGAAAACGCTATCACGTTTATCTGTTCGGGAGAAAATCAAATTTACTTTTAGTGCCATTCAATGAACTACCGCAATGCGTAAAGCAACCAACGTCAGAAAGCACTGACATATCACGGTTATCTGTTTGGGAGAAAATCAGATTTACCTTTAGCGCCATACACCAAACTACCATGATGTGTACAGCCAGGGTGCGATTTGCCTGGGGGGATGGGGAGGATTTTCCCCCCTCTGGTCTATGCATCCTTGCCTCTGCTGAATTATTTATCCCCGGTGGGGATAAAAACATCCTGTGAACCCCCTCCTAGTCCCGAACTGAATCAAATGATTCGTGATACGCACTTTGAATTCCCATTTTGAATCAAATGATTCGCGGTACGCGCTTTAAAGTCCCGTTCTGAATCAAATGATTCGCCATATGCGCTTTAAAGTCCCGTTCTGAATTAAATGATTCACCATTCGCGCTTTGAATTCCCGTTTTGAATCAAATGATTCGCGGTACGCGCCTTAAAGTCCTGTTTTGAATCAAATGATTTGCCATACGCACTTTGAAGTCCCGTTTTGAATCAAATGATTCACGATTCGTTTGGAGTGCTTTGAAACAGTGAATCATTTTGCGACGCAGTGGTTTACTGATTCAGAGTTTCAAAAAGCTCAGTTGATACTGTGTTCTTTACTCTTCGCTTTCCCTATATAATTTATTTGTTGTTTGAAATGAAATCACTACAATTAGTAGGCCTAACTTACAATGTTTTTATGAAATTGTGATCACATTAGACAAAGTTACCGTCGTATTAAAACATTACATGACACTCATTATCTGGTACTTACCTAAAAAGATGGGTATATAATGTACGTTGTTAGTAGATTACCCCAACATTAGATTACTTAGGTTATAGCCATACTGGAGTTTGGTCAAAATATGGAAAAAGAAAAAAGTCCCCCCCCCCACGTTTATCTGTTCAGAAGAAAATCGATCGTGCTTTTACCATCACGCACAAAATTACCGCGACGCGTACAGCAACCAACATCAAAAAACATTGGCAAGTCAAGTTTATCTGTTTGGGAGAAAATCAAATTATTTTTTAGCGCCATTCACCGAGCTACTGTGATGCATACAGCAACCAAGGTCATAAAACATTGACATAATATGTTTATCTGTTCATGAGAAAATCGATCGCACTTTTACCATCACGCACCAAACTACGGCAATGCGTACAGCAACCAACATCAAAAAAACATTGGCAAGTCAAGTTTATCTGTTTGGGAAATAGAACGCGCTTTTAGCGTCACACACTGAGCAACTGCAATGCGTACAGCAACCAACGTCAGAAAGCGTTGGCAAGTCATGTTTATCTGTTCCTGATAAAATCGAACACGCTTTTAGCGTCACTCGTGGAACTACCGCGATAAGTACGGCAACCAACGTCAAAAAACGTCGACATATCAGAAAATCAAAATCTAATTTACTTTTAGCGCCATTCAATGAACTACCGCGATGCATACAGCAGTCAAAGTCAGAAAGCACTGACATATCATGTTTACCTGTTTGGGCAGTAATCAACCGTACTTTTAGTGCCATTCACTGAACTACTGTGATGCGTAGCCTACAGCAACCAATGTCAAAAACATTGACATATCACGTTTATCTGTTCGGGAGAAAATCTAATTTAGTTTTAGTGCCATTCACCAAACTACCGTGATGCGTAGGCCTACAGCAACCAATGTCAGAAAACATATTACGCTTATGTTCGGGAGAAAATCGAATGGGTTTTTAGCGCCACGCACCGAACTACCGCGATGCGTACAGCAACCAACGTCAGAAAACATTGGCAAGTCAAGTTTATCTGTTCCGGAGAAAATCAAACATGCTTTTAGTGCCACGCACCAAACTACCGCGATGCGTACAGCAACCAACATCAGAAAACACTGGCAAGTCAAGTTTATCTGTTCAGGAGGAAATTTAATACGCTTTTACGTACAGCATCCAATGTAATGAAATGTTGGTAGTCACGTTTATGTTTTGAAGAACATCAAACGCACTTTTAGCATCACTCACTGGAGATTTCACTTTAAAACTACAGTGAAACATGGAAGAACCAACGTAATATAATTTTACAGGCATCACAGGCATGCATTTTCTATGAGCCTGGGTGGGATTCAGGGCAAAGTAAAATCAAGTGTGCCGTCATTTATACAGCTACAGTAAATCTGGTCTAGATTAGATCTCTGCTGTGCCACTGTGTATGTTCTCTGACACCAGCATGATTTATCAGCCAATACAAAATAACTCGAGCTCTTCTGTAAGCCTCTTGGCTTATCAAAAATAGAAAGAAGAAATCAGTACAGCAAATTCAGCGCTTTGAGATTACAATCTCTGTTGTATGCTTTTCAGTATGTTTGGATTCAAAGGTATTTGATTTTATTTCAGCATTCAGCATATGTGATCTACTTCAGCTAACAGCAATAAAATTCTTTGCATTCATATTTTCAAAAAAGCAGTGTTTAAGACTGCAAAACAAGTTTCTGGTGTTTATTTTGCACCTGTTTTTCAATTCAGTGACATTTGATGGTAGCAGGATACATCTTCTATGAAAATAAAATTGTATTTCCATTCAATAGATATACATAAAATATGATTTATTACTCTGTCACATTGCCATACCTAACAATCTCATTCAGCAATTCAAAAGAAATGCATACACACACACAACATGAAAGTCTGAGCATCACAAGTTTCTGACATTTGTGTTGAGGAAGAAGCATGCATTTGAAGTCTTTTGATCCCTCAAAGTATTTCTTTATTTCTAATGGGGATTTAGAGATTTGTGTTCATATTCAGAGTTGTTTTCTTAAATAGGCCCAGCCTCTTCAATCATATTTCTTCACTGATCTTCAATTAAGAGCCTGCTTGTTGTCTTAGATGTCTGTTTATTTCATGTGGAAGAATATTACAGTAAACAACTGCAGTGCTACGAAAAATTAAGTAAGATGAATCCAGATAAATCAGACCACTTTTCTATCTCAAAGTCAAAAGTGGCCCAATTTTGGGATAATAGGACATTTAATTAATATTTTTACACACACACACACACACACACACACACACACACACACACACACACACACACACACTTGTATAAAGACAGCTACAGTCAGTTGTGCATATAAGACAGACATACACTTAAAAAAATACACAAGCAAACATTGCAACAACCGAAATAAAAATAAACTGAGTTTAAATCTTAAAGAATGAACAATGATTTAGACACTTTACTTGGTTTGTTTATAAGTGAATACATTTCACTGCTATACTTTAGACCTGATGAAAAGTGTATCTCATGTTTTTTTTTGCATATATCTTGGCTATATCTGAGCCTTTTGTATATGTGCAAATGTTATTCTCTCTGCAGAACCTACAGGCCACCTAGGAGTTTTGTTTATGGTAGCACGCGCCAGGGCTGCCGGAACTCAGCGCAAGCCCAGCTCAAATTTGTTTAGATGAAGAGGGAATGGAGTGCCTTGTAAGAGGGGTCTGAGAGGGAGAGCATTAAATTGAAAACATAATTTGCTGACACAGTGTGCAAGTCCTTGTATACATAAAAAAAGTGCACAAAAAGACTTTTTCCAAGTCAAAAAAAGCGGTGCATGACTGAGAATGTTTTTTTTTTCTAGGTCTGCCTGAATATTTCCGGCACGAGATGTTTGGAAATTCTGGAGAAAGATGAATCATGGTTTGATTGCTCGATCAACAATGCTACTATAAACCATTGTGACTTCTCTGAGGGTTTCGTGCGACGCCCTTTTGTTCGTCCCTGTGCGCTGTGAAGTGTGTTTGTAAAACAACCTAAATAGTTCTCGCGCAACCACAGAGATTGCAATCTCGCTCCAGGCGTGAGGGTTCTCCTGAGTGGCTCCTCCTGAGAGCAGGATGGGTTTCTCCTCGGAAAAGTCAGCATGTCTTGATTGGCAAACCAACCCACACTGGAAAGGCAAGCCAGGTCTAGATATAGTGCTATTTCTGCTCGTTCTCCAACAAAAGTTAATAGATCATTGTGTGTGGTTAGATAAAAGCTAAAGGTTCAATTAAGTAGGGTTGTCCTGACCTAGGTGTGTATCTGTGTATGTCTGAGAGAGAGTGAATGAATGAAAATGAGTTCGAGAACAAAAGAAAGAGAGCGAGAGAGGTGTTTCAACAGGTGTAACTGCCTGGTAACCGTCTTCTTTACTCATAATATTATTCTAAAAAAAGACTTGGAAGGCCTAGTACCACAGGGACATCCGTTATTAAAGTTACTGGGTTGCAAAATGTTTTTCTCATAGATAACAGAAACTTATACAATACAGTTCAAAAGTTTTAGGATATTAGAATGATTTCTGGAGGATCATGTGACACTGCAGACTAGAGTAATAGCTACTAAAAATTCAGCTTTGTCATAAATATGAATTGCATATATTTAACCATTTTTGATGTATTTTGAACAATACAATTCAGCCTTGGTGAGCACAAGAGACTTCTAACCAACCCCTAACTCTTGAATGTAGTGTACATGTAACTGTTTAAGCAAGAAAAATAGGACACATTTATGGAGTATTAAACTCTTGTACACAATCTAAACCACACGTTCTCTTACGAGAGGTCACTCTTACTGCGTAGCTAACGCTAGGGGAAAATCCTTTCCGCGAGAGATATTGAAGCCAAAAAATTATCCTTAATTTTGTATTAATGTAAAACGCGTTGCCGCAGTGAGCAGACATAGGCGAGGCGTACTGCGTGCCTATTGGCTGCTCCGCAGCAACTGCAGCACCTATCGAGCGAGGCTTGGCGCGAAGTCAGCTCCAATGAGTGCATTTCGCGCCTGACACGTCATCTCCCGCCGAAAGTGGCGTGATCCCAGCCTATAAATATCGCTCGCAGGTAGCTACACTCTGATTTTTTCATCCTTCAAGCGAAGCTCACGCATCGCTGGAGCCGGAGAGGAAGCCGCCGCCGTTGACTGTAAGCATCTCAGCGGGACGAGCCATTGGAGCTGCTGGCCACGCCGCCTTCCGTGCCTTCCTGCTGCGCTTTCCGGCGCCTATATCCTTTATAATCTTTTATAATCTACAGTGTGTGTTGCCGCTGCGATACACACTGTTTCTCTAAGAGAGCAAAGTGTCTTTTTAAAGATGCTTTCATACGGCTCGTGCAGATGCCAATGGCGACTCTGAGGACTTGCCTGCCTTCTTCACTGAGACTGCTCCCCCGCCCGCGCGGTGTCGCGCCGTAAAAAGCGCTGTGCCCAGCGGGCCCCGGACCCTTCCTCCAGCCGACAAAGCTCGCCGGTTCGCCCGCCTGCTTCATCGACCTCGTCAGCCTCTGTTCCGGACGTAAAGCGGCCGCTGTATGCCACCGCTTCCATCGACGCCGCTGACGAGGGGGGCCATGAAGGAGGAGGAGGATTTCCGTTTCCCGCCAGAGCGGGAACGCGCATTCTGCTCAGACGCAGCGCTGCGTAGCATGGCCTCTCACCGTTGTTGAGAGGCACCCGTGGTTAACGGATTCTGATGTTTTCTCGTCCGGCCGCCGCCCCGCCAGACGCGGCCCGCGGCCCAGGATTGAGTTGAAACCTGAGCCTCCGAAATCGTCCTAGCAACTAGGAAAACGACGGTGTACGAGTCCCGCTGTTGCCGGTCCCCCACCAAAGTTATTCGCTCGTCCAGTCCCAGGAAATGTGACTGTTCCAGTGTTTTCTGCAGCCAACAAACCGGCTCCGTCGCCCGTTTGCCTGCACACAAAAGTCGTTCCCACGGCTACACAGATAAACTCCCAATAAAGTGTATTATCTGGTGTCCCGGCCACGGCCGATGGTGTTTCACGTGTTGTAAGAATATGCCCACTAACCAGTGCTCATCTCTACACACAAGCACAGCGCACATAAAATCGACTCAGATCGATTGCGCGTCACACGTGGTAAATGTGCCCGCTTCACAGTGCCTACAGACACCACATTATGCACGTCAACCGGTTTCTGTAAAAACGAAACCAACAGTGCATTAACTCTATGCTTTGGAGTGTTAAATGTGCCCGCTTCACAGTGCTCACAGACACCTCATTATGCACGTCAACCGGTTTCTGTAAAAACGAAACCAGGAGTGCGTTCGCTCTATGCAGGCGAACGCTGTTTGGAGTGTTGAACGCCGGTGCGCGAGTCCCGCGGCTGCCAGACTCCCACCGAAAGTATTCGCTCGCTCAGCTCCAAGAAATGTGGCTGTTCCAGCGTTATCCGCAGTCATCAAGCCGGCGCTGCAGCCTGCTTGTCTGCACTCTAGAGCCGTTCTCACGGCTACCCAATTAAATCCTCAAAGGAGTGTATTTTCGGGTATTCCGGCCATAGCCGAAGGTGTTTTGTGTGTAGCTCGCATGCGCATACACATGAGCACATCCTGTCATACAAAACCCGCGCACATAAAGTCGACCCGAATCGGCTGAGCTTCACACGTGATAAATGTGCCCACCCCAGAGTGCCCACACATATCACATCAGGCAGGTCTTACGGTTTCTGTAAAAACGAACCGGACGACGCCCCGTCTACACGGCTAAAGGCTGCGCTGAGTGTGTTGAATGTGCCCGTTACTACGCAACCACATATATACACAAAGATAGCAGTCCCCGCGGTCAGTGTACCCCGAGCCTCGAATGTCACAGTCACTCGTGCGTCACAACGCACCGAAGCGACTCCGTTATTGACAGAACGGAGCGCGCTTCGCACCTACCCCCTTGCGTTACAGATAAATGCATGGGAAAAGCTCCCAGGGGTTTCACAATGGGTGCTGGACATTATTAAAGGAGGCTATTCGCTACAGTTTCACCGACTTCGCATGTGGTATATGTGCCCACCCCAGAGTGCCCACACATATTACATCAGGCATGTCTTACGGTTTCTGTAAACCGGACGACGCCCAGCCTACGCGGCTAAAAGCTGCATCGAGTGTGTTAAATGTGCCCGTTACCACGCAACCACATATACACACAGAGAAAGCAGTCCCCGCGGTCAGCGTACCCCGAGCCTTGCATGTCACAGACACCGAAGCGGCTCCGTTAGTAACAGATCGGAGCGCGCTTCGCACCTACCCCCTCGCATTACATGCAGATGCATGGGAAAAACTCCCAGGGGTCTCAAAATGGGTGCTGGACATTATAAAGAGAGGCTATTCGCTCCAGTTTCGACGACGCCCTCGCCGTTACACGGCGCGCGTCGAGACCACGATAAAGGCAGATGCAGCACACCTGCTACGAGCCGAAGTGACCACTAGATCTAAGGCAACTGAACAAAGCGCTAGTGAAGCGAAAGTTCAGAATGCTCACAACCAGGAAAATCCTCGCGCAAGTGTGCCGAGGAGACTGGTTTGTGTCAGTGGATCTGAAAGACGCGTATTTTCAAATACAGATAGCGTCGCGTCACAGGCGATTTTATGAGATTCGCCTTCGAGGGCCAAGCTTATCAGTACACAGTCCTGCCATTCGGTTTGTCCCTAGCACCCCGTATATTTACGAAGTGCATGGATGCAGCGCTCGCCCCGCTCAGACAGAAAGGCGTGCGAATACTGAATTATTTGGACGACTGGCTGATTTTAGCGCAATCTCACTCAATGCTCAGGGAACACACGACCATGTTACTCGATCACCTCGAGAACTTGGGTTTGAAAGTCAACTGGGAGAAAAGCTCGCTGAACCCCAGCCAGAATATCTCCTTCCTGGGCATAGAATTAGACTCGCTGGCAATGAAAGCGAAGCTTTCGTCAGTGCGCGCGCTGAGCGTTCAGAGCGCAGTGAGCGCGCCCTGCCGCAGCAAGTCTGCCCCGCTCAAGACCTTTCAAAGAATGTTAGGTCTTATGGCTTCAGCATCATCAGTTCTACAGTTAGGGGTGATTTGCATGCGCCCACTGCAGCTCTGGCTGAAAGCGCGCGTGCCGCGCCGAGCGTGGGCGTCCGGTCGACTCCGTCTCACGATCGATCAGAGTTGCGTTACAGCCCTGATGCCGTGGAGAGCAGCCGACTGGTACCGAAAAGGGTGTCACTCTAGAGAGACCCTCGAGGGTGAAAGTAGTGTCCACGGACGCGTCCACCTTGGGAGGGGGGGGCACTGCTAGAGGGCAGACCGGCGTTCAGCCTATGGTCAGAACGAGAGAAGTCACTGCACATCAACTGCCTCGAAGTGATAGCAGTGGAGAATGCGCTGACATACTTTCTTCCCCTATTGAAGGGAAGTCATGTTTTAGTCCGCTCCGACAACACATCGGTAGTGGCTTACATAAATCGCCAGGGCGGACTCAGGTCCAGAAACCTACATGCACTTGCAGAACGCCTTCTGGTATGGGCTCATCGCAACCTGTGCTCGCTAAGGGCAGCGCACGTGCGGGGGACCCTAAATGTAGGACCAGACAGACTGTCCAGGAACATTGTTCCGGCAGGCGAATGGTCGCTGCACCCCCAAACGGTGCAGCTATTATGGAAGATATTCGGCAGAGCGGAGATAGATCTATTTGCATCTCAGGACAACGCTCGCTGCCCAGAATTCTTTTCCAAAACCAAGGACGCACTAGCTCATACGTGGCCCCGCCGTCCTCTGTATGCCTTTCCCCCGGTCTCTCTCCTACCACAAGTGATAGAGAGGGTGAAAGAGGAAAAATGTGCAATTCTGCTGATAGCGCCGTTTTGGGGAAACCAGACTTGGTTCCCAGCGCTGATGCAGATGACGAGCATCGCACCGTGGCCAATACCTGTGAGGAGAGACCTCCTCTCGCAGGCGGGCGGCGCGATCTGGCACCCCCATCCCGAGCTGTGGTCCCTTCATGTATGGGTCACCAGGGAATATATGATGAACTCCCCACAGGAGTGATATCAACGATCGCACAAGCTAGAGCTCCATCTACTAGACGGCTCTATGCATCGAAGTGGTCGATATTTGCGGACTGGTGCACAGCCCGCGGATCCTCACCCACAGACTGTGGTGTGACAGATGTACTTTCCTTCCTACAAGAGCTACTGGACAAGGGCAGATCCCCGTCCACGCTCAAAGTCTACGTGGCGGCCATAGCAGCGTTCTCGAGGACAACGCTAGGTCAGTCAATAGGGAAGAACGATTTAATCATCCGCTTCCTTAAAGGAGCTAAAAGGTTAAATCCACCCAGACCGCCCTCAGTCCCAACATGGGACCTTTCTGTGGTGTTGGACGCTATGAAGAGCGAACCATTTGAACCACTACGGGCGGCTGAATTAAAATATCTGTCTCTTAAGGCTATATTCCTACTAGCGCTCGCTTCAGTGAAGCGCGTGGGAGACTTGCATGCGCTTTCCGTGGGCGCGACATGCATGGAGTTTGGGCCCAACGACTCAAAAGTCATACTCAAACCCAAGCACGGATACGTGCCAAAGTCTATTAACACACCGTTTCGAGCACAGGTCATCGCACTGTCTGCTTTACCGGCTGTGGATGGAGAGGCTGACGCGAGACTCTTATGTCCAGTTAGAGCGCTAAGAGTCTATGTGTCTCGCACGTCTGCTTTTAGACAGACAGAACAGCTGTTTGTTTCGTTTTACGGGCATTCTAAGGGAATGGCTGCGTCAAAACAGACTTTATCCAGATGGATAGTGGATGCTATTGCACTGGCGTACGAGTCTAAGGGCATGCAATGCCCGCTGGGTGTCAGAGCACATTCCACGAGGGGCGTGGCCTCGTCGTGGGCTTGGTCGAGTGGGATCGACTTGCAAGATATTTGTACGGCGGCAGGCTGGGCCTCTCCGTCTACATTTATAAGATTCTACAACCTGGAGGTTCCCGCCCTACAGGCCAAATTGCTGTCGGTCTAGATATTAGCAGATATCTGGACCCACGTTCTAAGTTTATCCAGGCCGTTTACCTGCCCGGATACACCAGGAGCCAGTGTGTTTAGGGCACTAATCCCCTTATATGTTTAAGCACTGTATGAACCCCGGGCTACGGCCCTAGGGTCTATGGTATCAGATCTGGCATGCACGGCGTTTTACAGGGCGTTCCCCTAGCGTTAGCTACGCAGTAAGAGTGACCTCTCGTAAGAGAACGTACTCGGTTACTAACGTAACCTCGGTTCTCTCAGAGAGGGAACGAGTACTGCGTACCTTGCCGTGCAAGCGTCTGCTCTGGGCGCTCTTATGATGAAAAAACCAGAGTGTAGCTACCTGCGAGCGATATTTATAGGCTGGGATCACGCCACTTTCGGCGGGAGATGACGTGTCAGGCGCGAAATGCACTCATTGGAGCTGACTTCGCGCCAAGCCTCGCTCGATAGGTGCTGCAGTTGCTGCGGAGCAGCCAATAGGCACGCAGTACGCCTCGCCTATGTCTGCTCACTGCGGCAACGCATTTTACATTAATACAAAATTAAGGATAATTTTTTGGCTTCAATATCTCTCGCGGAAAGGATTTTCCCCTAGCGTTAGCTACGCAGTACTCGTTCCCTCTCTGAGAGAACCGAGGTTACGTTAGTAACCGAGTACGTTTCTATTCAGTTGTTAGTTCGGTACAAAAAAATAACTCATGGCTGATGATGCCAACAAACACTGAATGGAAGTTAACACTGCCAAAAATAATTTTTAATGAGCATAAGGAGCCTTTTTATAGCCTTAAACGAGTAGAAAAAAATATGTTGTTGTGATAACATTTTCCTGAGCGGAATAAGACTTGCTCGACCTAAATAACACTTTACATTTCCGGTCTCTGGTGTTTATAGTCAAATTAACGTATTTTCCGGGCCTACAATATATACTTTAAACCTATGAAAATAGTTTTAAAACCATTTTCGGAGTTTTATCACTTTACAGAGTCGCAATGACCGTCTTTTTTGCAGTAACTCACCTGTCAGTTTAATGAGTGGGTAGATGACATGAAGTGACGCGAGGTTGGCTGCATTGAAAACAGATGAGGGCACATATACAGCTCCGATCCGGCCGAAGCTCGCGGGATTTTGTCCACAAAAAGGTAAGAGCACACATTATTTTATTATTTCACACACAGTATTTTAACGTAAACGCTGCAACCCATGCTCGTTTTCTTTTGTCACTGTTTATGCAACGCATACAGCGCCGGACACGGATTTGCTGGTACGCAAAACAAGTACTTGACAGGAATTCCAT
Organism: Garra rufa; assembly: GCF_049309525.1. Taxonomy (NCBI): domain Eukaryota; kingdom Metazoa; phylum Chordata; class Actinopteri; order Cypriniformes; family Cyprinidae; genus Garra; species Garra rufa. The sequence continues at coordinate 23,883,410 of NC_133373.1, forward strand.
AAGCTTATTGCTGATAATGTGAAAGCCAACAACAGCACAGTTTGGCCGTGCACACATTTTTGTATCTAACGTTAGTTATATTTAAAAATATTCGGTTTAATTAATAAGTCGAACTATTGATCCAGTTTTAACATGGATTTCTGTGGAGACCGGAAGACGAGAGCACCGTCAATCCATCATGGCGCCGCTCAACGGTTATTCAGGAAAAAGGTGAATATTCAAAATTGAATATAGTAGCCCTCATATCATAAGCAGTGTTGGTCTCAAGTGAGTTTATATAGTTCCAATAGTCTTTTGCCATAATAGGGTAAATCTTAGGTCAAACAAACTGCTGTCTACTGGCACCAGCCAAAAGGATTGAATGAGCCTCTACAAGACATCCAAATGATAAAAGTGTGTGGTAAAGCTCAACTGACTGCCACACAAACATTATCCTTAGAAATCCCTTTAAACAATGCTCGTGAATTAGCAACAGCATGAGCTACATGCTCATATACTGAGTCACAAAGTGCACCCAAAACTAAAGGCAAGTCCCAAAGGGTCACACTGCGTTCTTGGAGTGATTTGAATGACGCAAGTGACCTACTTGTAAATACAAAATTAGTGTTTACAAACAAATACTTGCCATTGAAACTTCAGTGTCCTTCAGGCATTCTCACTTAGTTTAGTGCTGACACATGAAAAGCTGTGGGAGGCTCGATTTGTTGGGTAGGCAGGACTGCATGGTGTCACTGTGCATCTGTGGCCTTTCAGTCACAAATAAAGATGCCTTTTAGTGTTATATAAATTGGGGTGGCTGATTTGCAAGTATTTCTGATGTCTTAAGACAAAATGAAACAGGTGACAAAATATTTTCTGTTGGCATTTGATTGTACTATTATGCAGTCTCACCTTCAGCTGAACTGTTTTGTGTAATGAAGTGTTGACATGAGCCAAGAATTTCACCATCACTCTCTCTCTCTTCCTGACACGCACACAAACACATGCTCATCCACAAACACAGACTATACAAACCTTTTTTTTGACATTCTTGCATAACAAGGCTCACAGGGAACCTGGTTTGAGTCTGGCCTGGGTCGTGATCCCATTCCCCCGTCTGTGTCTCCACTCCATAATAAGCAAAATACCCCAAAATTGAAAGAGTGTAAAAAAAATACTTCTACTTTGACATCACAGAGGTGTCGGCACCGCCTAGTCCACCGCAAAACACTGCTGGTAGAACCTGTACTTTAAACAAAAGTAAAGTGTACACAAAAGCTATGGAAAACATTATTCATAACAAGCAGTTATCTTGCGCTTACTTTATCATTCAGGGTGATTACTTTTAGCAGGGCACAAATGTATCTGTGTGTGTGTCTGTGTGTGTGTGTGTGTGTGTGTGTGTGTGTGTGTGTTAATGGATCGATGTTGAATTACCCTGTTTTTTCTGTAATCTGCATCTGGAGATCCGTTTGTTCCAGTGCAACTTCCTCTGATTAATAACCCAGACAAATATAAATGAGTAACACTGGATCAATACAGGACTATATACTGACCAACAATAGCATCTGCTACTCAGTCAGTGTCTCCAATGAACATTTTATATATATATATATTCATCATTCATTATCATTATCATTCATTAACCTTCATGTCACTGAATGACTTTATTTCTTCTGCAGAACATAAAAGAAGATATTCAAAATATTCTGAACTGGTTTTCATCATGTGGGTTCCAAAACAACAATGGAACACATGGACTACCAAATTCAAAATGATTCTTCAATTTTACGATTTAAAGAGCATGTTAATGTGTTTTAAAGAAAATGTTGACTGGTGTGATTTTTATCGTAGTGAGGACAGTTTATCATTTAATCACGGATTATTTTGCACCACTTAAGTAAATCGTGCACAGCTGTGCTCCAGAACAGATTTAAACTATATAACAAAATATGAATATCAAACACCCACTCTGGTTTCTTTTACAGTAAATCAGTGCAGCAGTAAAGCGAGGGCGGGGTGTGTCGTGCGAAGCACAGTGCGTGAGGAGGGCAAGTGTTTGGATCCCCTTTCAAGTTTAGACAAAGACAGCAGAACGGCTACGCTCGCCAGGTAAACACAGATCCACCGGCAGACCATAAGGGTGGAGGGTGGGGGGAACTGGTTGCTTACATTTCTCTTCAAAATGCCTCCTGCACAGCACAGAGTGCAGTTAAAGCTGTCAACACGTGGCACAGAGTGCAACTCGTATCAGATAATCCACTATCAGATTTGTTTTTAAGAAAATACCTTTTGTAATGTTTTCTCCGGGCTGCATGCGAGCAGAGCTGCTGTGGCGTGTGAGGAGCAGTGATAAAGAGCTGAGGACCATCTAAATCAGCATGCGACAGAGATGAATCAAACATGATGTTCTCTTCTATATCCTACACTTGATAGACAACACTGATGTATAACCGCAATAACATGAACAGATTTTAGGTTTACTCTCACACACATACATCACCTCTGAATAACCTCGCTTTAATAACAGTGCTTGCCTACCTCTGTATGTTTGTTTATTTTTCTTTTACTGGTTTGGCAAGTTAACAACACCTCAGGTGAAAGCCCTCCGTGAGCGTCTGTGAGTTTTAAAAAGTGCAAAGAAAGGACACACACACACACACACACACACACACACACACACACACACACACACACACACATAAACACTGAACAGACAATGAGGGCAGACGTTTTGTTGTTGAACACATGGCTACTCTCAGCAGACACGGGGAATCACAGAGTTTACGTGTTTCAGATTCCTCTCACATGAATGCACACCCACATGCACACAAGCCCATTTCACACAACTGAGAAATCAGACCCTTTCAGGAATGTCCTCTAAACGCATTTTGTATTCAGTTATTGTAAATCTATTGTTTCCTGAACAATAACAAGTCTAATCTTATAGGGCCTGATTAAAAATCTGATTATAAAGTGCTTGATATCAGGCTTTAACCATTCGAGTACCAAAATGCATGCATGTAGTGCTGCTGACGCAGGAGCCGGCGTTCTGATGTAGAACCCGGACGTGCTGCAACTTGTTTACAAGCAGAAGATGCTGTACATAAAACAGACTTCATAAACAATTTTAACAGAGGATGACTTGCAATTTTTTGCCCAACCTTACTAATTTGAACCAGTGCACAGTAAAAATAGTAACATTTTAAAATATTTTTACTATTTTTACTGTTTTTTATTTTAATATATTTTTTAAAAATATTTTTCTTATGACTTTAGTCTTCAGTGTCACTTGATCTTTCAAAAATTATTCTAATATGCTGATTTGCTGTTCATAAAACATATTTTTAGTTATTATTATTAATATTTAAAACAGTTGAGTAGTCGGTGCCAATAGCCTTGTGGGCAGTGCGATCCCAGCCGAGAAAGAAGGGTCTTATCTAGTAAAACGATCTGTCATTTTCATAAATAAATTAATATTTATACACTTTTTAACCTCAAATGTTCGTCTTGGTTAGCTCTGCGTTGCGCATGAGTACTGTGTGAACTCCCAGTCAAGACAGTTAGGGTATGCCGAAAAACTCCCATCTCATTTTCTCCTCCAACTTCAAAATCATCCTACACTCTTAAAAATAAAGGTGCTTTAAAAGGTTCTTCACAGCGATGCCATAGAAGAACCATTTTTGGTTCACAAAGAACCATTCAGTCAAAGGTTCTTTAAAGAACCATCTCTTTCTTACCTTTTAATAATCTGAAGAACCTTCTTTTGCCACAAAGAACCTTTTGTGAAACAGAGGTTCTTCAGATGTTAAAGGTTCTTTATGGAACCATTTAGACAAAAATGTTCTTCTATGGCATCATGAAGCACCTTTATTTTTAAGAGTGTACAACCCTTTTTGGTAAAGGGCATTGCTTCTTCGCACGTTTACTTTGTAAACACTGGGTCAGTACTTCTGCACGATGTAGGGCGATTTTAAAGTTGGAGGAGAAAATAAGATGGGGGTTTATCGACATACCCTAACTGTCTTGAACAGGAGTGCACACAGTAGACATTCACAACACAAAGCTAGACAAGACGAGTATTGTGGTTAAAACGTGTACAAATATTAATTTATTTAAAAAAACAAAAGATAGTTTCACTAGACAAGACCCTTCTTCCTTGGCTGGGATTGTTTGGAGCCCTTTAAAGCTGCATTTTAAACTGCATTTTGGAAGTTCAAACTCACGGGCACCATTGAAGAAACTCAAAGGCACTATATGGAGAAAATCCTGGAATGTTTTCCTCAAAAAACTTAATTTCTTTACACCTGAAGAAAGAAAGACATGAACATCTTGGATGACAAGTGGGTGAGAAAAAAACTAATCCTTTAATACATTTATTTAGCAAGGATGATTTAATTAATCAAAAGTGATGATAAAGACATTTATAATGTTACAAAAGATTTCTATTTCAGATAAATGCAGTTTTTCTGAACTTTCTATTTATCAAAGAAACCTGAAAAAATTCTACTCAGCTGTTTTCAACATAATAACAATAAATGTTTTTGAGCAGCAAATCACAATATTAGAATGATTTCTGAAGGATCATGTGACTGAAAACAGTTATTTTAAATAGCAAAAATATTTCAAAATGTACTGTTTTTGCTGTATTTGGATCAAATAAATGCAAATAAAAAACATTAAAAATCTTACTGTTCAAAAACTTTTGACTAGTAGTTTATACTAACAAACTAACCCAGGTGAAAAAAGTGCACTTCCATAATGTGCTTAAAGTGCTCTATTTTCACACTAATTGTGTACTTAATATATTAAAAATGATTCCGCTATTTTGGGACACATGAATATGAACTAAAATACTTGCCCTTTTAGACTTATTCTCTATTAATTTACTTACTGCTTGTTTTCTTTAACAAAAACTTACTAACACTAGCTTCTCTGTTCTTGTTGTATTCTATCTATTTTTAGGCCTGTAACACTAGCTTGCTTTTCCTGTATTCTGTCTATTTTCTTTTTATTTATTATATAATAAAACAAACTTGATATGTGTACTACGTTAGGCTAAATGAGAATTGTCATAGCACTTGCATGTTATTGCTCTTTTGTTGTTTTTGATTGCTTCCATTGTCCTCTTTTGTAAGTCACTTTTGACAAAAGCGTCTGCTAAATGTCTAAATGTAAATGTGCTTTTAACATACTATCTCAGTATTTTGAAAAGGCATTTAGATACAACTTGTAGTACACTTCAGATTGGTTTAAGTGTACTACAAGTGGTATATCAATGCATTATTAAGTACAGAGATAGTATGTTAAAAGCACATTTTAGTTCATAGTCAGGGTGTGCACTTTTTTTTTCACCTGGAAAAAGAGATGGGCATTCTATGTCAGAATGCCAGCTCCTGCGTCAGCAGCACCACACACATGCGTCATAGTACTGTCGTTAATGACAGCGGATACTGCTGGAATTGTTGAATAAAGTCGTTATTTTTGTTTTCTTTGCGCACAAAACATGTTCTTGTAGCTTTATAAAATTAAGGTTGAACCACTGATGTCACTATATATTTATTTTAACAATGTCCTTGTTACCTTTCTGAGGCTTGAATGTGTCAGTTGCATTGCTGTCTATGCAGGGTCAGAAAACTCTTGTGTTTCATCAAAAATATCTTAATTTGTGTTCTGAAGATGAATGAAGGTCTTACAGGTTTGGAATGACATAAGGGTGAGTGACAGGATTGTCATTTTGGGGTGAACTATTCCTTTAAAACAGAAAAAAGGGGAAAAATTATCTCAACCTCAAAAAACAAACAAACAGTTGACTGACTCTAGTAACCTGAGTCTAGTTACTCAGTACCAGCTCAGGTGACAAAGCATTTTTGTCAAGTTTGCTCAGAAGAAAATTTGTCAGTGCATTTTAATGCCACTGACAATGCTGCGGTGCTTTCACATGACTTAAATATGCAGGGAGGACACCACGAATTGTTTAAATTAAGTATTCACTTCAATCGTATACAGGCTTTCAAGCTCCTGTTCTGAAAACAAACAGCAAGTAAAATCAATAAGATGAATGGTTCCGTTCTTCACTTGTTGATTCACTCATAAACTGAAATAAACCGTCTGTGTTTTATTGTCAAAGACCAAACATGACACCATGCACCTGCAATCCTTGCAACTCTGTCACGCCAAATACACACACACTTTACTAAACGTTATACACTTGCTGTCACGCGAAGAGTTAGCAACACACTCAAAAACAGAATTAGGTTTCACACTTCATAGTGATAAAATGCTTTTCGCACTTGCAGATGTAAACACATAGCCACTCGACAACAAACACACAACTACTCATTGTATCAAATTACACACTTGGAACAAAGATAACAAAAACAAACCTAAGTGGGAGGAAGGAGAAAATTTAAGGAATTCATTAAGAGAAAAAGAGAGGGAAATGCTGGGTACAGCGTATAGCATGAACCAAACAAGGCATAAAACAGGTGCGTGTTCTCTTATGACAGCTCTGTAAAAGGGTGTCTTTGGGATGTAATCAAATATGAAATACTTTTCACACACACAGAAACACCGGTGCTGCTTTACGAGCCAAAGCCTCTGTGATAATGAGAGCGTAGACTCGGCTGCCGTATCATTTCTCTCGGCTGTTAGCTCAGCGGTGCGCTAACATCTTACCATCATTTTATGTGCCAAAGCTAAAATGGTGTTGTAATGATAGCATCTGATAGTGGTTAAAGATCTGGGATGGTAATCCAAACTATAGCAGTGATGATTTATCAGCTGGAGAGTGGTGTCAACCACTTACACGACCTCTATGAACCCTGTGACCTTGTCTAGGCACTCAATCCCATTTATCAGTATGTCAATTTGGAAACTGCTAAATAACCAAATCCTAACTTAAACACTAACATATCCATGACCAATAATTGGCCAGTATTAAAATTCTATACTTTTTTGCATAAATACATTTTTAAAAATGCTAAAAGTGAATTTTGTAGGGATGTAACAATATCAAATTCTTATGATGCAATAAAGTCTCAATATGAAGTCAATGAAATGATATTCATTGCAATATTTAAAAAACAAATGAAGCCTAGGAATCAGTGAACATTTTGAAATTTTAAAGTTAAATTATTCTATCTAATGCACTTTTAGAGTTGAAAATTAATGTCTTCAGTCAGAAAACATCAGTTAATTGACTTGTACCTGAACTTTAAAGCGGATTCACCCCTTTTTTATTTGTGGTATACTGTCTCAGTCTAAATGACATTCACATTAGTGTTTTAGGAAGCCAGACAAATTAGATTATAATAATAATAACAACAATTTTATATTATTGTTTTTCCTATGACAGTAATATATTGCAGCCATATATTGTAAAACAATTGCATTATAAAATAAATGAAAATGAATATTTCATAGGTATATTATTTTTGCTAAAGTAGGGAATTTACAATACTTCTTTCTAGCTATCAGCAATTCATACCACACTTTTGAGCTTTTATTTTGACACAAAACTCCAGCTTCAGTGAAAACGTGTCTCCTTACAAATCTAGTGAAATGCTGTAATCTGCTGCGAAAATAAAGCATAACTGGTGGCTGTTGCGTTCCCAGACGCATGCTAAACTAAAAATAAAGCTAAAATAAAGGAGTTTACTACATTCACTGTGAACTGAGCCGCTCTGAGCATGGAAAACACCAGATCACGAGCTGATCGCCTGAACGATGTGCGTGCTTTGCTTTGAAAACAAACTGAAGAATGGATGAAGCCATATTGTTCTTTGAGTATTAGTTTATTTGACAGATACTGTTCCAAAACATAATGGCCTAAAATACAACTTTAAGGATCTTTTTGTTAGAATAAGAATACACTTCTTGCCCACAAAACCTAACATTTCATATCGTCATGTGACTATGATATTCGAGACAGTTTTGCTATTGTGATACCACAATATTGATAATACTGTTACATCCCTAGAATTTAGGCATCATAGCATAATGTGAGAAATTGATATTTATTTTGAAAATTTGCTACATTACATTTAAAGGCACAGAATGTAATTTTCGCTTCTAGAGAGCGCATATTCAAAACAAACAAAGAAACAAAAGCGAAGTTTGGTGACGATGTGATTGAATGTGGAATCATGGCTGTTTTCGTCTCCATCCCTACAGCCGATGTCATCCGTCGGGATTTGGGCAGAAATCATGTTTATTGATGAGCTAATGCATTAAAGATTTATTAACGTCACTGTAGTATGAAGCAGGGAGGGGCTAAAAGCCGTGGAAGCGAAACGAGGGCGCTGGATCGATTGCTAATGAGAGACGAACGTGATACGAGGCTCGAAAGCAGCAGAGCTTTTATTATGCCATGGTCAACCGCTTCTGCACTTTCCGGTCATGTGTATGTGGGGTAAAGCAGCACTGTTTTATCATACTAGATATATTTGAGTGTGTTGCCAGTTCTGTTACAATGTGCACTCGTCACCTGTCTAATAAAATGCGTAACATATTAAAGCGACATATTAAAGTTTCCATTTTTCCGGGAAATTGAGGGTGTGTCACGTCACTGGGAGGCGACGCAATGACAAGGGAGGGGCTACTAGTTAAAGTGGCTTATTTCTCTGGATTTAAACATTTTGGTAAGATAATGTAAGTGGACAAGTCAACAAAATAAATAACAGTTTTTTTTGGGTGGATATTTTAATAAAAAGAAAATCTTACATATTGTCTTTCACAATGTTATTAAATGATTAAACATTAACTTTAATTATGCGTTTGATGATGGTAAAGGTAATATAAATGTCCAAGTAGAGGAACTGAGAAGCACAATTAAATATTACCATCAATAAATACTGATAAATGCAATAAATCTCTATTAGGGCCATACTACAGAAATGGTCCAAAGTCAGATTTGGAAACGTCTTGTAAAAAAAAACATGTCGTTTTCCCCAAAAAAATTTATGTATGCAAATTGTATAATATCCAAGGTACATGTTTCTAGTAATTGTGCAGTTAATTCTCATATTGTATTTTCAGAAAGTTTTGGAATATTTATCTATTCATCCCCAAATGTGTCACTATACCAAAACACAATAAAATAACTTAATTAAAATGTTTAAATTGACCAGTTAAGATTTTGCTTACATGCACATTGTGAATATAGATTTTTTACTATTTTATTTAAAGAAATTCAGAGGTAAATCAATAAGTTACATTTTTAACAACATTTCAAGTGTAATTTATGAGATTTGTTGTTTTAAATCCAATTGTTCTTTGTAAAAGGCAAAAAGTTAAGGATTCATTAGTCTGAATATACATTGAAACAAACACATCTTCATAACATCTTCGTTGATAATTCAGTATACTTTATTTTTGACAAAACATCCCACGTTTTGGTAGTTACATTTTCAGCACATTTTCAGTAGTGACAATAATGCTTTGGTAGTGAACACATCCCAGAATTTTAACTAACATGCTAAACCACTACTAAAACATACTACAATATAAATAATTTGCAAAACTGTACTAAAATGTTGTTTTATTTTTCCCAAATAAAGGATTATGTGTTCCCTTTTGTCACTACTGAAACAACGATGACATGTTTTGATTGTGACAGTTGTGGTAGTGACAATTTTTTAGGATAACACCCAAGAAACAAAGATGTCACTACCAAAACTCCACCAAATGTTTGGGTAGTGACTATTTTGGTATTGACAATTTTTGATACTTTTGAACATAGCTCATGCTAATCAGTCCATGGTTAGCTAGCACAGTTCTAAACAGTGGTACACACGTAAACTCCCCCCCAAAAATTGATTAATTGTAGAAAAAGGTGTTCGGTATTGACATTCCTTCCAGATTCTAGATTTTTTCAGACTTTTGAAATAATTTACATCAAAATGATGGGGCCTATCTGCTCACATCTTGTAGTTATGAGAGAGAGGGACACCAGAATATTTCCTGATCATAAATGTAGGGGTGTAGTTAAAATCAGACTCAGCCAGTGGACTAGAACACACACTGTATACACATTTCATAATGTACAAAGAAAATATAAACTATATATATTTTTGAAACTTCACTTTTTAAACAAATCAAAATGATACTTTTAAAAACAACAATGAAAAAAATATTTCAATATCATTTTCGTAAATTGAAATTGAGGGGTTATGGTTCGGAACAGCCAACTTCCAATTGAAAGTACCCAATAAATTTAATTTTATACATATTAAGCATAATAATATTTTAAATATTATTGTGGGTTTAAATAGATAATAGATGATCTAAGAAACGTCTAAGATTTGAATACTTAAATGCTTTTTAAATGTGTTTTTTTGGTTGTGGGACAGCACTACAATTCTGTAGAATGGCCCATATAATGGTGACATAATACAAATATATTGTATTGTATTTTAACACCGAAATGTTTTATTTGCTAAATAAAAACTCAGACAGCCAAACAAATTCTTGAAATACTTGATGGCTTTGTTGGTATTTAAAACTGAAAAGATAAGAACAGTGTTGATCAAGTGCTGGATCCTATCTAAACACTAGACGGATGATGAATAGATGACTTTGAACTTCTTGTGTTCAAGAAAAAGATCATGACACCAGCATTTAAAAAAAGATAAACCACACGCACACCTGTGCGCGCACAAACATACACACACACACAGCGCGTCACAGACAGAAGGCCTGAACTTAAAGTTATCAGATGGCCGCTGGGACTAAACACAACAGGTATGAGGAGATTTCAGCTGTCACAAAGAAAGAGAGGTGGTGACTTTTGCAGGCCCCAACTGAAAGTGCCAGCCATTTAATACGGTCTCTTTCTATTAGTGTTCGATTACGCCTCTAAAACGGAGAAAGCTTGGTTGACATGCCCTTTAAATGTCAGTTTTAGGCCTGCTCATATGTTCGGCCTGCTGGAAATCATTTTGTCTTGGAATGGTAAGGGAAATGAGTAAGCACAGGGCCGAAACTCTATCTGACTACAGCGGTTTGAAGCCGCACATGGTGCCAAACTGCTAAATTCATATTTATTTGAGTTTATGACTGTGGAAGCAGTCAAGGTTTTTGAATATATCCAGGGATATTCCAAGACATTTTGGTCTCTTAACAGAAATGTGGTCAGCATCATACATCAGGACATAATTTATTTCAAGACAATTCATCAAAGTAAAAGGTTTTGTTGTTTAAAAATGAAGTAGATCTGTGTTTCGTGTGTGGCTTATGTGAGTGGATTTAGCAAGACCTTTTCGTTTTAAAATGGATGGTTTTACAAAAGTATGGTTTACATATGACAACACTAGGCCTGTTGCAATGGAGGTCTGTAACCTTTTCAATGCATAGATGAGTTAAGCAGTATAATGGATGGATGTTTTATTTTGCAGATGGATTAGAACATATTTTGCCAAACTAATGGATCTGACTCTGCATACTCTCATCTTCATGTCATTGCAAACCTGTATGACCATCTTTCTTCTGAAAAACGTTAAATATCGTACTGCATCATTATTTCAAACACTAAATCAATTGTATTTTTTCTGCACAGTAATTCAAATTATTTACTCACCGTCATGTCATTCCAAACCTGTCTGAGTTTTTAATTCTGTGGAACACAAAAGAAGATATTTTGATGGCTCAGTGTTTCTTTGTCCATACACTGAATGTCATTTGGGCCCAATGTTATTTTGGACTCCCATATTCTTTAATATATGTTATTTGTTGTGGAAATTTAAGTTATGGTTACTAAGAAGCCAACAGTAACACATGCTCAGACTGTCTCCATGGAAGACTATATAATCATTTGTGTATGTATGTGTATTTGTGTGAGTGTGTTTATAGGCACACACCACAAGTCGCACAGGCTTGCTTGCCTGCCCAATGAACCCAGAAAATTACACACACCATCGGTGCACAAGAGAATGTTTTGGATTCACTCAAAGAAAAAATATCCCAAAGGCTTTATGTAGGTGTGGTTCAAAAGACAGTTAAATGATTATCACTCACCTTAGGGCATGTTAGGAACTTACGAAACTTTGTGACCTTTCACTGTGCCTTCACCTCTGCTGAGAGAATAAAAGAGATTTGATCAGTTGGATTTTTTAGACAGGTGTTGTCTATTGTTTTTTTCTCCATATAGTTACTCTCTGACCCTCGCGTGATCTCTGTGGGGCTTCTCATCCTGTTCTTACTCTTTTAGGTATACGTGGCCTTCATCCAAGCTCATCATAAATGCGGTAAACTTCCCCATTCTTTCAAAAGTCAGCAACTGCCACAAGCAAATTGTTTCGTTAGACATGTAAACTCAGTTTACAAAGAGTGATCGTGAGTGACACGTTGATGTCAGGTATTGGGTGCGTCAGAATCAGGTGTGACATTCCACATACCGTGGCGAGATCACCTTGCCAATTTCACAGTTCAAATGAATTAGCAGGCATGTTCTCTTTGTCTAGCAGTGTATTTACGTCTGTAAACAATGAATAAGCAGAATGGGGAAATCAACTTTGGTACAAGTCCAGCAATAACTGCTTATCACATTCATTAAAGAATGTTTTTCTGACGATAGAATCAAAGGCCATTATAAATCAAGTTGCAATCAACACCTTTCATAATGTTTGTGAGAGCGTTTAAAAAAAACAAGTTTATCTCAAGTACAGCCAAACATTCACATTTATTCTCTTATCATGGGAAGGATTTTCTACCGACAAGTCATTTTTAATGACTCATTTCCTAATATTTGCCCCTCATAGTACAGGCAAGTATATGTGAGTATATTTCATACAGACATACAGCTGTTTTATGAGTTTTCATTTACAAGTTGATGCACAAGAACCCGCTTAAATTTAAACCTTACACAAACCTGTTGACCTTATCCCATTTAAAGCAAAACACTGACTTGTTAAAGAACTTGTTAAAATACTAATAACCACTTCAAATGTTCACACAAATCATTTTTGCCCTTACGACTCCAAACCACGCATACTTCATCCGTACAGTTACGGGGGCAGGTGAGCATCTCAAAACCCTTAACTCGCGTGAATGCGTTTGTGATTGATAGGTCTAGACTCTAAGCCCAGCCCCCGTGGGCCGTCCTTGCGGAGCGATTATATTAACACCCGCCGGTGCAGTCCGTTCTCCCATGAGGACTTTTTAACCGATAGGAAGTGATAATTCTTGTTTCTTTGACATTAACTGAGACTGAGCGCTCCCGAAAGTGCAGCTCAAAACAAATAGACTTTCATAAAAAGCTACTCAGCTTAAAGTGACAGAGGCGCCTTACAATGAAGTTGGAGGTTTTCTCTGCGAGTCGCCTTGTGGACAAGCCGCTGGACCTGTGCAATGACATGGATGTGAACGTGGCTTCACCGCTGTCCACCGAGGAGGAATTGGGCTCGGATGGAGACTGTTCAGCCAACAGCCCAGGACCAAGTGCCCCCGTTTCGGACGGGAAGGCGAAACCATATACGCGTAGACCCAAACCACCATACTCCTACATCGCGCTCATTGCTATGGCCATACGCGATTCCAACACCGGCCGCCTCACACTTGCTGAAATAAACGAGTACCTAATGAAAAAATTCCCGTTTTTTCGGGGCAGCTACACGGGGTGGCGCAACTCCGTAAGGCATAACTTGTCATTAAACGACTGCTTTTTAAAAGTGCTGCGAGATCCCTCGCGCCCATGGGGAAAAGACAACTATTGGATGCTGAACCCACACAGTGAATACACTTTCGCAGACGGCGTTTTCCGCCGGAGGAGGAAGCGCATCAGTAAGAAGATCCTGAGCGCTTCGGAATCTCAAGAGCGCACGCCTGCGGATGACAGCCGGCTCCCAGCGCGGGACGAAACCTCCAAGTTTTCCAGTTCCTTCGCAATAGACAGCATCCTCAGTAAACCCTTTATGCGGAGGGAGCAAAGCACAGAGGACACGTGTTTTGGTGCCAGGTTAATGTTGTCAGCGGCTCCGCACTTTCTGCCGGTCGTCATGGGCTATCCGCCGTCTACCGTGTCTCATGCGCCGCAGAGCGGATTCCAGGTCAGTTCTGAGGTGTCGAACGCCTTTCCAATCTACAGGTGTAATACGGTGGACATTACTAACATCAGTCGAATGCCGGACATACCGAATTCCCTTCCGGGTTTGGCACACTCCCACACTACTGTACCAGAGACTGGATATCACCCATTCAGAATAGACTCTCTGCTGTCATGAAATGACAAATGCAATTTCTTTGGTGTTTGACACACCATTTATGTGCACTTTCCTCTGTTAAATGGTGTGTTTTCGTGATTTAAGCCCATGCACAATACTTTCTGCAATGTGGCATGTTTGCTGTTTAGATGTCTTCTTAGATGAATCAGTGCTGCGCCAGTGCAATCAGTGTTTACTGATTCCACTTTCAATTCTTGTAAACGATGGCATACCATGCCAATAATTATGGACAGAATATGTATTTAAATGTAGTCTACTACTTTGAAAAACTGTGTTGGGTTGTACTTGTACCTTGTTTCGTGTCTGTGTAAATATGACGGTTTGTTTAGAGCTGTGCTCAGTCAGTTGGACAACATATGCAGTTGTACTTTCGTTAATAAAACAAAATATAAGAAAGGAAGCATTTTCATTCATTATTCGTCTGAAACCGTACTTTGAGTGTCGCATTAGACGTCACACATTCCACTAACATGTTTTTTCTACAATGATTCTGACTTACTCTTGTTGAAATCAGGCAAAGGCAACTACGAAAACAGTAAAAAAGCCAAATGTTGAATGATTTACCATTGACAATGACAACAGCAAACAGAAATCAATGTTGCCTGAGATGGTAACCATGGCAACCGCACGCTGTTTGAGTATTTTCAGTTAGGATCAATATCAAACCATACATAGCTAGACAAAACATAGTCTAATTCTTATAATTATGCATCACTTTATTAAGTGATAACATATAGAAATAAGTTACTTTTTCACACACACTCTTAAAAATAATGGTGCTTTATTGGCATGAATATTTCTATGAAGAACCTTGAACATCCATAGAACCTGTCAAATGCAGAAAAGGTTCTTGAGATTTTTTAAAATGTTCTTCCAAATGGTTCTTTTAGGAACAGTTCACTGAAAAGTTCTTTAACTAAAATGGTTCTTTTATGGCATCACTGCAAAAACACCTTCTTGGAACATTTATTTTTAAGAGTGTAATAAAAAAATGTTCATTTAAAATCATTGTCTTGGAGGTATAAGCCCTTGTAATTACCTATACAAATTTCTTTAAAAATATCTGATCCCTTGTAGACTATAATTCGCGCACTGTTGAAATTTCTATTAAGGGAAGTATACAAAACTTTCTCTTAACGTGAAATTACAAGGTCTGTTCGCTGACCAACATACTACGTCTCAGGAAACGCTTGATTCCAAAACAGTTCCTCTTCAAATGATTGCAGAAAATTCAACACATATGCCTTCAAGCATGACTCACTGAAGCTGCAGCCACTGGCCAAATAAAAGTCGAATGCTGTCAAAGTTGGAATTAATGGAAACGACACTTCTTGGCAATCAAGTCAACTCAGTCTAATGAAGCATTCAAGTTCATAAAACAACAAAAAAGCATGTCCAGTTTATCCAGAAATATTTTAGTTCATATTTATCGTTTATCCATTTATGTTTATTATAAATTAATATCGATAATATTTATGGTTACATTATAAACTTAAGATAATTATATACGTCTAAACCTTCATAATCAAAGCGAATGGAAATGCGCCCGGAAATGCAAAATAAGCTCGACGCCATGGCGTATTAGTTACAACTGGTCGGGTAAAGCACAAACCTTTACAAAAGTCAAAGCGTATTGAACATCAGACCATTTCAAAACAGCGTTCAAATTTGCCTTACAAAAACTGTTGAATATATATCTGGCCGTTTACATAAATAAATTCATCAGCAAACATCTAGAATGTTTGCATTTAATATCACACAAATACAAAAGCGCATTCATGTTCGGTTGAACTCTAGTCCACGACAAAAGGACAACAATTTGATCATGTAGCAAGACATGAATCTCTTATTGATACACATTTTATTTTGTAACCTGTGTTTTTTTTTTAATCTTGACAAAGTTTGTAGTTATTTATTTATTTTGCTTGTCTCAAAGATGAAAATATTTTGCGCTGTCCGCGGTACTGAAGCAGGGCCATCGTTTCGTTTTCAACTTTAGTCTTTAGTCACACCATCTCCTTGGGTTGACAGCCCTGTAACTTTCAGGTCAGGAAGCGGGCCTGATTAAGAGCAGACCAATTCTCCGAGGATTCGTGTTTCTTATATCGTTTGCACTCCCTATGCACGAATGGATACACGAATGAATTAAATATTTCATTAACGAATAAAGAGAATGTTTTGTTATATAAACCGCCAAAAGTTTATATAAAATCCACAATCGGTAAAAAAATCTAACTGATTAACAGTTGAGATAATTCAAAGCGCTTGAGGGTGGTCGCACTTTATTGCATTATAATATTATAATAAAGTTAAGCAAAGCTCATAATTGTATGTACTTCTGTGGTTATGGCACGTTTAAACAGCAAATAATGCATTGTCTGGCTGTCAAGTTTTAGACGCTTACCTTTTAAAATGCTTGCCATTTAAGTGCGATGCTGCAACCTGCAGGTGAACTCGCAGAATGACACACCTGTTTATGTAAAAACCGTTAGCTCAACCGTTAGTCTATCAGGATCAGCTGCAAATAAGCGCTCATTCGTGGGCTGTAAATATACAGGCTTGTCTGGAAACCATTTTAAATAAACATACAGGCCAATGGAAAGGTTATCTACAGAGAAAAATACAAGGCAAAAAGAGCATGGTTTAAACCAAATTAATTACACATGACAATATACGAAACGAAATGTACAATGTATTTATACTAAAATACATTCCTACTGGTGTCACTCATTCCAGTGCAAAGACTGACATCGAAACCAAATTACCGGACAGTAAAAATCTTTTAAACTTTTTGTTTATATGATTTAACTTGCACCAAAATCAGCAAGCATCAAATAAATTTACGTTTACACATCTCGGATGAATTTTTCAGTGAACTTGAACTATAGGCCTATCATTATTCAACAGAGCTATACGTAGTAGGCTATGAGAACTAGGTGTAACCGTGATAGAAGAATTATAAAACTAATGCCGGGTAAAAGATTAATCGCGATAAATCGCATTCAAAATAAAAGTTTTTTATTATTATTATTATTATTATGTATATATAAATACACATGCATGGATATATTTAAGAATAATATGTTATGTTTGTATTTTAAATATATTTATATATTATTATATGACTAAAAATATATACATGTGAATATTCTCAAAATATATACTGTAGCCTATGTGTGTGTATTTATATATAAATATACACAGTACAAACATAAATAATGTGTAAACAAACTTATATTTGGATGCAATTAATTGCAATTATTATAAACACATGAAAAATAAGGCATCAATGGATAAAATATCATGCATCATTTTACCACTGTTATAAGCTCTAATAATTCCATTCATTAGTATTCTCATTGTCCTATATTTCAATTTTTTAATTGTTAGCGCCCTCTCTCTCTAATAATTTAAAGTACACTTCACCCTAAAATAATTCTGTAGCCTATATATTGTAACTGTGTGTCAGGTGTAAGTCTAATTTCTTTATATGACATACTTACATTTTTTTTCTGATACTTAATATCAGGCAAAAAATGGTCTCCGATCAAGGGTTGACTGGAGCCTTTGATGCGCATAGTTTGACAATGAATAAGTCATAAATCTTGTTTACTGTGGCTCAATTAGGTCTGTAATGAAAATAGATCAGTGAGTGAATGTGCGTAAGAGAGTACGATGCTTTCTTACGCACATACACTCATAGCGATGGCCTGTGTTCAAAGTCCCGTGCAGAGCTCGGTTTCCTCTAGAGCAGCCGCGGGTATCCGGGACTCGGCGGGGGTCAGGCGCTCAGCGGGCGGAGGAAACCCGGCGAAATACTGCTTATATAGCGCGGGAACATGTTTTTATCCACATCCTCACGGTAAGCTAAAACTAGGGGATTGTTGATTCGCTTTGTTCAAAAGAACACTTAAAAGAGTTGGGTGATTAAAAAGGGAGGGAAAAAAAGAGAGCGCGAGAGATAACATATCCCGTGCCATTTATGTTTAAAAAAAAAGAAAAAAAAAAAAAAAAGACCGCCAGGAGCCACAATGGTGTATTTGTTGTCTATAAATATAATGCTATTTATAATTCCATAAATAATTATATAATACACAATAAACAAAAATAAGAATCATTACATAGGCTAATAATATGAATTAATAATATGTAGACTAATAAAATGCAATGGCGGATCTTTAAATTCGATATACAAAGTCAGCGAACAGCTTATCCTACATATTAGTAAAACCACATTGCTTAATATATATATATATATATATATATATATATATATATATATATATATATATATATATATATATATGAGCAATGCAATTTTACTTTGTTTTAAATAAATACTCCTTTTAACTATAACATTTAAAACAAAAGCAATAACAGACGAACTATCCGCATAACAACAATTAGAATTGTTTAAAAAAGTAGGCCTACCTTAATCTTTAAATATGTAACAAATGTAAGGAAATATGTATTAGACTTGTTTACGTTTATATAAATAAATACATATTTATACTAGTCTACGAAGACTGCTGTGACCCTTCTTTGCTGGCGGAAGCTGTCGACGTCCAAATGGCTAATTGGTTTTTTCTTTTGTTAATGAACGCCGGACTCAAGGGATGTGCTGTAGCCCCGGGCCGTAAGCTGATACTGGAGCGCTGTGTGTGGTATCCAAACCTCTCGACGGAGACAGCCTGCTTCCACTCGAGCCAAAGTCATTCCTCTCTTTCTCTCTCCCTTGTCCATGTCTGTCTCTCGCTGATCACTGTGTCCCTCATTTGATGGTATGGTTTATTTATTTTAGTCCTGCTAGCTTTATTAAGGCCTCTCACGCTCATTATTGACAGCCCTCCAAGTCCATTAGATGAACCCATTCAATTAGAATTCGAGTTGCAAAAGCAAGTTTCACAACGTAAACAATAAGATTAGCCTTCAGCTCACTCGATAAGCTACGACAACCTTTATTAAAAATCACAATTCTATTATACCCAACTTTATTCTCATAAAGCGTGCAACACTGACTGACTCATTCGGGCGAAATAGCCAAAGCATATTTTATAAATAAGCCAAAAGAAAAAGCAGGCTTACGCCAAAAAGATGATGATAATGGTGAGAGACGCAATGTTTGTGGTCGCATAGTGATAGATTGAGGGTCAGTTGATTTTGGTGGACAGTGCGTGAGGCTCTGGAGAGAGAGAAAGAGTTGAGTTTGTATGGGTCTAGGGGTTTGAGGGGGTGGGTGAGGCGGGAAAGGAGGAGCAATTAGAGGAGAGAAAGCCGGAGAGAGTTATTGAGTGATTGGCTGTCGAGTTTTGTTTAGATGAGGCGCTGCACGAACTCAGTCTTTCCATTTCTTCCTCAAAAAGGGACTACAGTCGCCAGGATCAGAACAGAGCTCGTGGCAGAAAAAGAACCGTTTCAAAACGTTAATAACGACCACGAATACGCACAGTACTTGGATATATTTTACCTCACAAAAAACAGGATTTTGATCACAGCGCTAAAGGCAGGAAAAAAAGAAGACCGTTAAGTTTAGCTACATAGGATGCTTGGTTAAATTAGCACACGACGTTTTCGGCTGAAGCGTGGCGTTTATTCTCAGTTATTGGTTATCAAATATCTCAATCTTCGGGGTTTTGCTTAAGCTTTTTTCTTCTGTCAACGTCAACGCCTGTCAACCAGTTGTGTTCGTACGTCAGCGCGGGACAGATGACGACTGAGAGCTCCCACGGACCACTGCGGTCGACGCCCCCGATGAGGACCAGTCCAGCGTCCACCGCGCTGCATCCAGGACTGATGAACTCCACAGGTAGCTTGGAGGACCATGGCGCAGTGTCCAAGACTAAAAAGACCAACTCAGGACTGCGACGCCCGGAGAAACCGCCCTACTCTTACATTGCGCTCATTGTGATGGCAATTCAGAGCGCACCGACAAAGCGACTCACACTTAGTGAGATTTACCAGTTCTTACAAACACGCTTCCCTTTTTTCCGAGGCTCTTACCAGGGCTGGAAAAACTCTGTTAGGCACAACTTGTCTCTGAATGAGTGCTTCATTAAACTACCAAAAGGACTTGGGCGGCCGGGTAAAGGACATTACTGGACCATAGACCCCACCAGTGAGTTTATGTTCGAGGAAGGCTCATTTCGGCGAAGACCACGAGGATTTAGGAGAAAGTGTCAGGCTATGAAACCGATGTACAGAATGATGAACGGTCTAGGATTCGGTTCCGCCATTTTACCTCAGAGCTTCGATTACCAACCTCCCACGGGCGCACTTGCGTGCCATGGCAGTGGCTATAACCTGGACCTGTCTGGTAATGGTTATGAGTCGATAAACAGCGGACATCATGGTCACATGTCCCCCAGCTCGAGACATGGTTATATGGCTAGCTGTCCAGTGCCAGGGAACGGAGACTATGGCGTGGAGAACAACACCAGCCCAGTTCCGTCTTCTCCTGCAATAACGGGCGCGCTTGAGGGTCACTCGCCGTATTCAGAGGGAACAGGACTATGGGCCTCTTCTTCAAATTCTCCATACCTAAAACAGCCGACTACAGTCTCGAGCAGTTCGACGTCCACAGGGCAGCATCCCGGCATATTCACCTACTCTCTGGAACAGGGTTACATACAGCAAAGTGCGAGAGACAACACAGACATGTCAGGTAAGAGCCAATAAAGTACACATACATCTCTGAAATATATAGATGACATTATATTTGTTTAAAACATGTGTTATAGCCTGTTACGTTGGAAAATGTATCTAAAGGCTAGGCCTACATTATTTATAGCTAAAATCACGCGCAGTGTCAAAACTAATATGAAATTCTGAAACAGGATGAAAAGAAAGCTCTCAGAATGCCAAAAGTTCATCGTATTAGGTTTAAGATGACTATAAACTGTACAAAATGTTTTGAATTGATAGCTGTTAAATTCAGCTTAAGCTTTATAAAAGCATTGACATCTTTTACAATTGAAAGATTTCAGTAGGCCTACGCTCGTCCATGTTTTTTATTTTGTTCCTGTTCGAACAGTTTGGGTACGAAACAGCAAAACGCATTTATAATATATTAGGGCCTATTATAATAATAACAAAAAAAAAAAACAGTAATTAAGAATTATAATTATTATTATCGTCATGAGAAATTAAGAACCGTTATATTTTCATTTAAACGAACAAGAACAAAGAACTAAGAACAAAAATGTGTAAAGATCATAAGCAATTTAAAAGGCCTTGAACAATCGAAAAACAATTCGTATGCTTAAAAATAAAACGGTAAAAGAAATGTATTTTGTTACAAAACATTTAAACATTTAAAAGCAGCTACAGGAACATTTTACTGTGTGTGGAGGTAAATGCTTGTATATGGGGTAGCAAAAAAATGTATACCCATGTAGCCTATGACCTGATTAAAAAAATAATTAATTTAATAAAAGACGTAATTTTATGTACTGATCATTATTTGTATGTTTATCTCACTTTATCTCACTGTATGTTTATCTTGCATATATCTGTCCCCAGTGGGTATATCGCGCTATCCGACACATTCTTCCCCAGTCGGAGAGCGGAAGGACTTCATGTTGAATTTTAACGGAATTACCTCTTTCCATCCGTCTGCTGGTGGATATTATCATCACCATCATCATCACCATCACCACCATCAGAGTATGCATCAAGACGTCAAACCTTGCGTGATGTAGTGCGCTTATTGCGGATCAAGTTGCACAAAGATAAGCACTTGGATAACTGTGAGGTAAAGACAATTAACGAAGGATTAATAATTGTGCATTTACAAAATGCTTGGAAATGTATTTTTGAAAACCAGCGAAAAAGCCAATGGCGACTTGACTTGACTTAACTTGACCTCACCGCACCGAGCGCATTTGAAACAGCGAAACCCATAAAGCCATGAACTTGCCACTTTGCCTTGTGGTTACATTTCAATAGAGTTTGAATTAAGCACATATAAGTATATTTCATTTAATCTGTACAGTGCAATGTGATGTGGAAATTAGCAATAAAACATTTCAAGGAAAGTAGTGTGTTTTTACCTGACCAACAGGCCAATAACATCTATCTATCTATCTATCTATCTATCTATCTATCTATCTATCTATCTATCTATCTATCTATCTATCTATCTATCTATCTATCTTTTGTGTCAAAAGTCTAAATGTGTGTTTTTCCTCATCAGTGTTTTTATGTTGATTACAAACACCTATTTTAAAACCCTCCAACACCAGAATAATTGCTGTAAATGCTGCCTTCCAAAATTCCTGTAGCCTATCATATTTTTGTATGTTTGTACAGCGGTTGTGTAAACAAGAGAACAATATACAATAAGTAAGTTGTATAATGAAGGTAGCCTTTTTTAACCGAAGTTTGGAGATTTTTCAAACGCCAGTGCGCGGCAAGTTGTCACAGTTTTAATCGCAATATTATTATTAGGCCTATTATTAAGCCTATTTTTTATTTAAACTTCAGGCCTACATTTTTGCAGTTGCATGAACTGTGTTTTATAATTTCATAACAACCATATAATAGCCACAGTGACAACATGCTCTCGGTCAAAAAGTCAACTTATCTTCTGGAAATGTTCAGTAGCGATTTTGTTGCCGAAACTTTATACCTTTACAGAAGTTGGCATTTTAAATAATAACAAATAGCCTATTTTACCCTGTGAAATATTTACTGGAGTAATAGGTGTTTCAACTACTCTCGATCTTCCTCGTGTAAATCGTCAAGAAATGTTCAAATGCGTCAGGAAAAGGATAAAATAAAATATAGCAACATTGTGTATTATGAGGAAGTAAATTATCTTCTATAGGCTACTCTACAATTGAAAACAAAGACAAAAATGAAAATAGGCAAATTATTATTTAACATTGTTTACATATTTTAACATAGTTTTAGCCTTAACATTTGTAAAATTAATCGCTGGTTTGGCCAACATGCTGAATTACAGTTTTTATATTATTTGAATACTTTAATGTTCTTGGTAAACATTGTAATAACTCTTAAATAACATTTAAAACAGTGTCTTCCCGTCGCAACGCATCGAACATAGGCTATTTTATATTTCCAACTTCATTTAAGCTACATGCAGTAGTGCCCTAAGGAACCCGTAGGGATAGATAACAAAAGATAAAACCGAAAAAAAAAACACGTTTTTATTGTTTCTCTTAAAAAGTAAAAGGACACATGTGTCGCGGTAAGAATTTAAAAACAAAAGTTAATTTCAGAAACTATTAGTGTGATTTTTGGTGGCGCATCAGTTGAAGCTTTTAGATGGTCATCTACCGCCATCTATTGGTGATTTAGTGAACCTTCACCCGACGCATGTGAAATAGACTCGGCTGCCAATATTCCTTCTGATTTTATAAACAAAGCGGCATACCTGAGCGAATATTTGGAAAGAATAACAACGAGACATTTATAGTTACTAATAAACAAGAGTTATACTCAAAACTACATTCATCTACATCAATTGCACCCGTCTTCAAAACACAGTTATCTTCCAAAAAATACAAAGCCTTATTATTAAAGCAGGCCAGAGGTATTTATATAGACCAGTAAAATCACCTGGAAATGACCATATAAACACAGTTCGCAATCTGTAGGGTAATAAAAGAAAAGAGGTTTTCAATGCATATAATAATGTCGCCAAACACAATATTAAGGATTGGGATAACTATTATCTGAGGATGACAGTTGATCTGGAGATCTGATTTCAACAAGGCATTGCCACAAAATAAAATCAATATTGTATATTGTAATTAAAAAAAAAATGAATGGGATAGGATCTAGACTCTGGGTGTGAAACATCAGTGGTCACTCACAGAAACGCACTGATAACATTAACTTTTGGCCTCAGCTGAACTTAAGATAGTGAAACATCAATTGGGAAAAAATCCCAAACCAAATGGATGCTGAATTAATTTAGTCTCACAGAGTTCCATGCTCTCATTACATCTCATGAAAACTGTGCACCAGATGTGTTTCTGTATAGAGTTCACTGCTGATTGACTGAACAAAGACACATTTAAAGTATGTCCTTGACGTCTTTAAGTCTTAAGCAAAACTTAAACCCAATGAATTAGCTTTCAGTGTTTTTTCTTGGCATACCAGCTAGCTGCAGATTTGCATATCCAAAATTATAAACAATTAAATAAAAAATAAATATTCTATGAGATATCGGAGACACCCACGTTTTTCACTAAGATATGTTTTATGAACGACTAACAATGTATGCAGAACATTTAATCAGATTCACAAGATTAAATGTTGATGAAAAGAAACCATAATTTGGGATGTCTTTTACTGGAACAACTATAACTGTTGATGCAAGAGTAGAATGCCTTTCATTAAAGAGATGACTTGCAGCATTATGAGTCAAGGCATGTGTTTTAGCTCCAAGAATTACATATTTTGTTCATTGACCTCATACAAGGCAGAATCTTGTATTGAGGTAATGAGCAGAAAAAAAGCTAGAATTATGGCAGCAATGTATTTACTGGTTTAATAACCATAACCAGCTACCAAAAGAGTTTGATGTATTTATTACCATAACCAGTTCCCATGCCTCATATGTTATGAGCTCATTCCAAGAAATAGACATTGTAATAATGTTATCTATACATTTTAATTTTTAAAATTTCATAGTAGTGCTTAAGTAATAGTGAGAACAGAAAAAAAGCCGTTCTTCTTTATTCAGTGTGTGCTTTTTGGGCTTACAGCTTTCCCTCGCTAATAAAAGTTGTGCAATGAGTCCCCCCAGCGGCCAAAGCCGAAATCGAAAAAAGTTATTTATACTGATATTTCACATCTAATTACTATCGTAAAAGCCTGGGAAACACAGTTGTCGTGACTCAGCAATGAACTCTAAATGAGTGGGTCCAAATATCAAGGCTTGGGATATTTTTGGGATAGTGTGAATGAAACAAAATACATAATTTCATTATGACTGATATCTGATCTCTGACTCTGCTGATTACCATCTTAAAAAACTCTGGCAAGCAAGTTGCCATGGCTCACCAGTGAACTCTACTCCAGTTTGTATCACACACCCAAGTGAAGAAACAAAAACAATATTTACCTCACAGCAGCCTATCAAGTATTACAGTGACAACCTATTAAAAGCCATTCCAGAACTTTCGCCAACAAAAGAAACACACCCTGGTAACAAACCATTGTATCCTTACCTGTCGGGCAAAAGCAAGCTTGGCATTTGTTTTCAAGCACATTCTCAGCAGCTCTTTCCAGAAATGAATAGCATTCCACCTCTTCCTCAACGCAGAATTAAGTCTATGGGTGAGACTTCCGGTTCATAATCCTCTATAGGGAAACAAGAAGAATAACAAAGTGCAGAAAACGATAAAACAGTTTGTACTACAAACCATTGTGTTCATAATTAAGATAATACATTAAAATAACATGGTAATACACACCAATTTGCAATATCAAGCAGCAAAACCAGCTGTTTTGTACAGCTAAAAATAGCTGAATGCGGACAAGTCCAGACCCATAAAATTTACAAATGGCCGCGCCCACTCTTATGGGAAGGAAAAAGGTGGATATTCACTCTTGCTATTGGTTCACACTAATTTTTTAAGGTCCTGTCGCAGCTTCCGGTTTCCCATATATGGACTGCCCGTTGTGACAGTGAACGCGCAAAATGATTGACAGACAGCGATAGCATCCAAGGCTTTCTGATTCGTTAAACACATAATCTGAGAACGGCGTCACATCTCAGGGCAGTTATTTCAGTGATATTCATGGAGTATAACCACTTTCTGTATACCGTTCCACAAAAACGGTATACAGGAGAGAAACCTTACAGCACCTTTCATGGAAGCTCTCTCTGACTCAAAGTTAAGCAGACTTTCCAAAGAATGCGGACGACAGCTGTGACATCAGCTCATGAGGGGCTTCATACACCTCATGCTCATGAATAATGCTACTTCTATGCAGCTGGCGATGGAACATTCCTTTTAGTGCATTAGCTGATTGCATCCCTAACCCATTCGCTGTAGTTAACCGCATTGTTTGAAGAAGTTAGTGTGTGGTCTTTCCTGTTCGCGTGCAGTCTGACATCTGTGCACCAGTGCAGCGTCCCATGCTACTATTTTTCAAACGCAAAAGGAACACCAGAGATTCATTTCTTAGTGAGAGCTTCATTTGACACCATTAAGCAAGCAGCTGACCTTATCAATGGACCACGAAATTAATATTCACAATATATACGCACCATTTGTATCCTACCACTTATTTATTAAATCATAGCCGTAGGCATGTATAATAGGCCTAGATATAAATAATTACAGTATGTAATGTACACGTTTAACCGCAAGTCATGTATATATGGGTAGCTGATATGAAATACAGCATGAAATAAGTATAAAAAGATTACACCTAAAATGAACAAGTTAATTAAAAACGTGAACAGCTTAAAAGAAATAGTGAAACCAATTTCAGAACTTAAGATATATAATTTTTTTCGTAATATAGGCTATGAATATGCATTTTAACCTAAAGTCTTGACGTTGAATTAAAAAATCGTATGTATACACTAATAGCCTATTAGAAAACGAATTACCCAAATTGGGTGCTTGTGCAAAATGGCCACAAGGGGGCGTTCAAACACAGAACCACACATTTAGCAGGTGAATTTGGCCAACTAACAACAAACGCGCTTCTCAGTTCGCTTATTGCTCCTCACTGCACCAAGCTGAATTGGCCTAATTCCTCGGGGTTTAAATTGGCATAAATAAAGCAAATAAATTAAGAATATGTCCAAGTGAAAAATATGAGGCAGTACATTGTAACCAATTTTTAATTTTAAACGAGGAACAACATTTAGCTAGTACAATAATTTTAAATTTAAACCAAATAAATAAACAGATAATATAAACAGTTTTCCAACGTGAATTTACATTTACGTTTATTCCTTTACTTGTAAGTATCATAAAACGCCTAGGCAATCCAGTTATCTGATTTAGCCATTTTTTTTAAGATTTATGATTAAATGACGCTTTGAGACATTTCTTATTTTTGTCTAATTTGCTACAGTGATATCGATGTATATGATGTTAATATATTTGTTAATTACAATTGAATTATTTAATTAACTACAATGAACGCAGTCCATCATGAAAAGTCAAACAGAAAAACATAAAATGCCAGTAAATACAAACCGCTTCTCCTTTGTATATTACAATTATCGTTATTGATGACTGAACACGTCATATTAATTATTTATAATTGTGTTTAATTTCTATATATTGATGCTATTGTTGTCACTGATAATAATGAATTGAAAATTATGTTTTAGTTTCTCATTTAATGATTGATTTATTTCTTAGAATTTATTTTGATTTAATAATTTTTCCTCCTTTTTTTGCCTAAGAGTAACGATTTCACTTCACCCTTCTGTTTCCGTTGTCTTCTCCAATTATATTTATTTTATGTGCAAATACACAATTGAATTGAATATTAAATAACCTACGTTATAACCCAAAAGCATGTTAAACAGTAATGATCAACAAATATATTGCCCGTTACCCTTTCATTAGTGTTATCTAACAAAACGCCAATTTTGTATCAATAGTAGCTTCCCTTCATTGTCATTGTCATGATGAAGAAAAATGTCACAAGCAGAGCGACCTCTCAACGGAAACCTAAAGCTATTATTAACTGGGACGACCTGTTTTAACGCTTTAAGAAAATTAAAGCAGCACTGACACGCACTTAACAAAGAATACGTGTAAAGCACAATTTGGGTGGTTTTTCGCAGCAATAAGGACATTCATTTACACCTTTTGGTCAGCACACATTTTGCTGTGCTCCCAAGCAGTACATTTGTTTCTGAAAAACAAACACCGCTTTACCTCACGCCTCCAGCGCATCTATAGTGCCAAATGATTGAAATGAATCCTGACACGTGAACGAAAACAGGGAGCTTTTCTTGTTCGACGGGCCGGCTGTAACTCTGAAAACACTAGACATCTTTACAGATATTGTAAATCTGTTTTACCTCCTGTTCTTAATATTGCCCATGTACTTTTAAACAGAACATGTCATTTTACACCCTACAGCAGATGTCATAGATTCTATTTATTTCACGTCTTATGTAGCCTGAGGGTGTGTGGATTTTCTCATTTTCTGTCAACATTTCTACTCTTTCCGTATGTTTGCGTCTTCCTTATCCTTAACTCAAGGGTAGACTATGCTTATACCCACAGGGAAAAAGGTCTTCGGGTACAGTCTTTCCACAAACAGCACTCGAGCGCTTATTGGTCGTGAGATGAGTTTAGGGAGGAGCGCTGAGCTCAGCCAAAAGGCAGAATTGGTAATTCGGTGAAAAAGTCCCTGTGAAGTGACGGATGCGGGAAGTTCACAGGTTTTCCCTATTCACTGACTTCTCCGCGTAAGACATTTGCTTCTCATTCGCCTGCACCGCGAAGACTCGAAAATTCGCTTGGGAAGAAACTTTGGATGAAAGTTTTGAGACAAGATACTGAAGGAAAAGGTGGAACTGACGAACTCTGGAATGAATTTTCTTCTCGAAGTAAATTAAGACGTCTGCCTAGTTTTAACCTTATTTTTGTCTCTGTTCGTCCGCAGCAGGAGCGCGTTGGAGAGAGGGGTACGATGCAGGCGCGCTACCCCGTGTCTAGCCAAAGCCCTCTAGGCGTAGTGCCTTATATCACCGGGGATCAAGGCTTTTACCGAGCCGCGGCCGGAGGTGGATATACCGGTATGCCTGCGCCCATGAGCATGTACTCTCACGCAGCCCACGAGCAGTACCCCGGCGGCATGGCCCGCGCGTATGGGCCGTACGCCCCTGCGCAGCAGCCCAAGGACATGGTGAAACCTCCGTATAGCTACATCGCGCTCATCACCATGGCCATCCAGAACTCAGCCGATAAAAAGATCACACTGAATGGAATCTACCAGTTTATCATGGAGCGCTTTCCGTTTTACCGGGACAATAAGCAAGGCTGGCAGAACAGCATACGGCATAATTTGTCGCTCAACGAGTGCTTTGTGAAGGTGCCAAGAGATGATAAGAAGCCAGGTAAGGGCAGCTACTGGACTCTAGACCCGGACTCGTATAACATGTTTGAAAACGGCAGCTTCTTGCGGCGGAGGCGCCGCTTCAAGAAGAAGGACGTGCTGAGGGACAGAGACGATCGGGACCCGCAGGGCAAAGACAGCCAGGGACAAGCGTGCGAGCAAGATGCCCAGCAGCCAGTGAAGCTCCGGGATATAAAGACCGAAAACGGGGCCTGCACGCCCCCGCATGACAGCACTCCACCCCTCAGCACCGTGCCTAAAACGGAGAGTCCAGACAGGAGCGGTGGGAGTGCGTGTAGCGGGAGTCCTCAGTCGCAAACGCCGCAGCAGGCCTTCAGTATGGATACAATCATGACAGGACTTCGAGGGTCCCCGCAGCACGCGGCAGAGCTGCCGGCCTCCCGCGCCGCTCTGCCAGGCTCGGTGTCTCTGACCTACTCGCCGTCCCCGCAGCCCGCCCATTACAGTCCACCCTGCGGCCAGCCCGCCACTTATCACTGCAACATGCAAGCGACGAGCCTGTACACAGGGGACCGCGGCCACGGGGATGACACTTTACCGGAATACACAAACACAACAAGCGCCTCCTCTATCTCACACCCCCACCAGAGCTCGGGCCAGGAGAGCCAGCACTTGCAGCAGAACCGACTCGCACCCTGGTACCTCAGTCAGTCCGGAGAGCTGGGACACCTGAGCGCAAGCTATCCCGGCCAGCAGCAGAACTTTCACGCGGTGCGGGAGATGTTCGAGACGCAGCGGATAGCTCTGAACAGCTCTCCGGTGACCGGAAGCAATAGCTGTCAAATGGCTTTCCCGTCCAGTCAGCCACTCTACCGGGCTTCCGGAGCCTTTGTATACGACTGCAGCAAGTTCTGACCAAACGTTTTATGATTTTGAAAATTGTCTAATATATATTTGTATTATTTGCCATGTGTTTGTAATTTAAGGAAGCTTTTAGGTCAGTGAACTCGGGCTGATATGCGAGTTCGTGTTGGTAAGTAGGATAATTCCGCTGCACATAAACATTTTCTCCCTGCTCGTCCATCGAGATAGATTCAGAGAAAATGTGTTAATTTATTTCATGTAAGAGCAGGTGGACCAACTTTGCAAGGAAATGTCTTAAGTATTTATAATCAATTCAGTATAGAAAGGTAACGAGTGTACAACTGAGTTACAGTTTTTTCTTATACTTTTTGAAAATATCTAAAGTTACTATTTGTTTAATAAATTGTCGTCTTGTTGGAGTTAAACTCTCGAGTGATTTATCGCTTTCTAATGCCTGTTGAATCCATTATTTACCTAAATGACTGTCAGAGCTTGTTATTGATAGCGGCCACAAAAAGCAGGGAATAATTCTTAAAACGTTGTTTAAACATAGCTGGTTGCAAAATATATATTTTTAAATATCCTCTTATTTTTCTCCTAAAAATATTTGGCTCTTAATAAGGCATTCCTTGGACAGGGGGTGGGGGCGGGGGTCAAAGGTCTCAAAACATCTGGAAATTATTATTTTTTTCACTTAGGCGTGCAAGGAATCCTTAGATTATTCCTAACCCAAAATGCTTCTACTAACAATAAAAACAGAAGCGCTGAACAATGTTTAATAATAACTATTATAAATACTTGCCAAAATTGCAATAACAAATTCAACGTTGTAGGCTAAAAAGTCCGAGTAAATAAATAAAAAAATAATAATAGAGTAATTTCCGTAATTTGTATTACTTCATATAAACGTTCTGTGTTCCCATATGATTTGTTTTTCAACTCATATTTATAGGGTATAAGTATGTTTCTAGATTCAACATGATAAAAATGTAATTTTACTGAGATGCAACTTGCAGTCTTGTTTTATTTACACCAGGCTGTTTGGTTGAGCGTTTTCTTCTCTGTTCTCTTTTTATACAGTTACAAACGACTGTTGGCACACTGGAGTGAACTAAACTTTTGCAATCTTGCGGAATGTAGACAACCATTGTCTTTGATAGAAGTTTTCATTTATAAACACATAATAGATTAAAAAGCAGATAAACAGCAGATGAAAGAATTGCTGTAGGCCAGACATGTTGAGCCAGCCTGGTAAAATATGGGCTTGATAAATCAAATGATTAATTCAGCCAGAACCTCCAAACAAAAGCATTCTATTTGGAATGTGAGTCATTGCTTTGTTCATTTCTGTGTTGCTTTTTAACATACAGTAAATGTAACACAACTATACATAATAGCCCTACGTGTTTTTACTCAGGTTAAAATCTGTTGTCAACTCGAGATACGGACACAAACCTAAAAACGAATTACCCTATTTAACAATTTAGTGTAACTGAAATAAGATTGATAATTGTCTAATTTTGATTTGTTGTTCTGATACACATTCAGCGATATTTAAATATGCAACGGCGCACAGCGATGTGTAAAACTTATTGCAGTCATCGGCAGCAGAAACTTTGGGCCTTGCACTGCAGCGCTTGTATTTTTTTGGTATATAATTGGCCCCATAACTGACGTAGTGTTTTATGATTATATAAACGATGCGATTAAATACGGTTTGTGCATGATTCACTAATACGTTTTGAATAGGCCTCAAGTGTAAATCAAGATAAACAAATGAGGAGAAAGAGTAAGAACAATGAAAAATTAAAAAAGCTTTACAGCGTTAAGTATCTTTAAGTATCGTAGCAAGGTCAGCTCTAGGCGATTTGACTTTGTATGAAGGGCTTAAGTGGCAAATGCATTACAGGTGCGCTCGGGCAGTGTTAGGGGCTCGTGCCAGTGAAAAGGTGTCTTTGTTGTGATCAGCTGCGTGTTTCAGGGTTGAGTTGCGAGCGAGGGAATATGATACAGCAGAGAGAGCCTTCTGGTATTAACGTGGCACGTTTTAACCAGATGCAGATCTCATAGCATGCCTGAGAAGTGTGTTTGTTTGTTTATTTTAAACCGATGTGTATCACGCGTGATATCCTGTGTGATATATTTTACCATTTCCTGATGCATTTTGCGGTCTTTTTTAAATTAGATAAATGTGGACAATCTGTCCAATTAATTTTCAGTTGTGTTCAAGTGCGTTTTTGTGCGGTGCTGCTAATTTATTGTTGGCTAATTCAACAGCATGCATTATAATAAACAGGTTGTTGAAAATAATAGTAGTATAATACAAATAAAACAGTGTATATAAATTAAAAACAATGAAATTTAAGATACATAATTTTAGAAGCTATTTATATTCAACGGTTTGATCGGACAAACAACAAACTGACTAGAACTCTTAGGCCTGCTTTATATCGGCCTAAATCATATATAGTAATGTGAACAATTCTATTTGTAGTAAACATATTTGCTGAATGTTAGCAATTACGTTACAGTAGGCATTATAAATGAATCTCTGTTTTATCACATAATCTGAGCTAAATAAAAGAAGGAATAAACACGTCCATCGGCCATGTGAAGAAGCGCTGTGCGCCCAGTTAAAAAAATACATTTTATGTTATGATACAACACATTTGCTACTTTTAAGTGTCACATTAAAATGTTCTTAATACTTTATACACACACACACACACACACACACACACACATACATATATATATATATATATATATATATATATATATATATATATATATATATATATATAAGTGAAATACATTTAACATTAATTAAAAACCGTGTTAACACATATATAACAAAATATCCAGGCTACTCCTAATTTGTTGCAGCACATCTGACTAAAGCAATTGTCTTTAAGTATTAAATGTTAAAATCTTAGGAATTAATAGGCTTATAATTATATTAATATTTTTTTTTCTCACGGAGAAAAACGGAATTGCAAATTAAACACAATGCCGTGGACTGTGAGAAAGGTCGAGAGGATTATCACGGATTATCTGATTGACTCTGAAAAATAAACAAAAGAAAAATAGGCATAAGCTTATAAGCTTATAAGGTATACCTTGACAGAGTGGATTTAAACAAAATAATTTTTTTCTGCGTTGCAAATATGTCAAAGGCTAAAATTGTGAGACGGATATGACAAAGTTCCTTATCAATGAAATCCGAAATGCTTGACACCGACAAAGCAAATCATTTCTGCTGTTCCAAAATATAATACAGAAACAAACTATACCGGACAACGACTAATTATTTATAGGCTACTAATATAATTATATATACTAAGACTAATTATATTATTAAGCAAAATCACTGAAATATAATAAAATAACTATATGAATGTAATATATAAGATTGTATAACAATTGTAGCTACATGATTGATGTTGTATTTCTATAACAGTTCTAAGAGAGAAGATAAATTAACGACAGAGTACCACTACATAAAATTCTCCATATTGCTATAATTAAATAATAATAATAATTATTATTATTAAAACCCGTTAATACAGTTCATTTCACAAGCATTCAAAAGCTCTGAGCGAACCAGATGTTCCGAGTGCATTTTTAAGTAAGAATCTTTTAATATGCTGAGAGACAGTTCCCAACAGAAAATATAAATAAAGCACTAGCTTTATTCAATTGTGCGATTTAACAATTTTAGGGCTTTTCACGTCCTTTAAATTTTTATGATACTTTAACTCGTTGGTCCAATTGAATTGTACGTTTCCTACTGCTTTTACGGGAACATCAGCAGGGTAGTCAAACAAAATAGCAGAAATTTTCCCGCTCAAGCGTAAAAAATAAATTCACCGGGATACATAACGTAGTTAGTGGCTGCTCGCGGCCTGTGCACCTGTATGTGGTAGAGCTCACGAACCAGACCAGTGGAAAAGTGCTTTTTACGCTCCCGGACCGGCGAGGCACCGTCTGGTTCCAATAAGGCCCGGCTCACACTGGTGCGCTGTTTAAATGGCACTCTACTGGCTCGAGATGCCGTCTCAACAACACAAATACACATACATCAACCGCCCCCGCTATCGCCTGTATTATGAGGGTCACAAAGACCCCACTTTCTTTGAATGTCGGTATCAAATAACCTTTATTTGGCACTTCGAATAGACTAGAATATCCGTGGCCTCAGAAACTGATTTAACCAGGTCTCTCTCTTCTCGCTTGAGGACACTTACGCTAACAGAGGTCTCTTGAATCTGTTGTTACTCTGATGAGGACAACCGTGTCGCCATTACAAATAAACACGGCGGAGGATTTTCGCACACGGCGAAATGTCTTCACTGTCAGGGTTCAGTGGCCCAGCTGCGCCCGACGTCAGAGGTGATTAACCATGAGCTGCTTTACAAGGCCGAGTTACTGCTCCCTAAGCTGCGCGCGGTGGGCCGTGCTCGAGCATCTGGAATGAAGGACCGCGAGGCCTCGTGGACGCCCGTTTCCCTCTGAATACAAGAGAGCGGTTGTGCTAGACGCGAGGGGCTCGATGACCGCCAGGCAACCCGCGAAAGCTGGCACCAACCGCTTTCTGAGGCATTTCACTGTATATTTAAGCTGTGGGGCAAGATAGAATGAAACTAAAAAGCGGAGTTATTTTCGAAATGATGTTTACTGACTGTAACCAAGTAATCTATAACTTTTACTTACTGACTCAGCAATATTAGCTAATATTCTGAACTTTTGCTATATCGTTTTTCTTACCATAAGAGCGGGCGCGGCCATTTGTAAATTTTACGGGTCTTCTGGTCTCATCCTAGTCCAGTTTTCTCAGCTGTACAAAACAGCTGGTTTGCTGCTTGATATGCAAATTGGTGTGTCTTATCATAATATTTTACGCTTCAACAAACATTTTTATTGAAAATAGCTGATAAAAAAATTAATAACATAGTGATTTGAAACTTTTATATTTTATGATTTAATGGCAACACTTTACAATAAGTTGTCATTTGTTAACATTAGTTAATGTATTAACTAACGCGAATGAACAGTGAACAATATATTTATTAAACTATTTATTAGTCTTTGTTAATGTTAGTTAATAAAAAATACTGTTGTTCATTGTTCATGTTACTTCAAAGTGCTTTAACTAATGTTAACAAACAACTTGTGTTTTAATAATGCATTAGTAAATGTTGAAATTAACATTAACTAAGATTAATAAATGCTCTTGTTAACTAATGTAAACAACTAATGTTAACTAATGAACCTTATTGTAAAGGGTTTCCATTTTAATAAATGTTTAAAAACAAGCAATTCTATAATAATTACCAGTACGAGAGAAAACAAGGGGAGACCCTGGAGTCAAAAAGGTTGAGAACCACAAACAAACACACTCAACTTACTCTTTGAGAATTTAAGCGCATTACAACTGAATTTTACAACTTCACATTTTGTATTTGCATTTTAAATAATCAGGAAATTATTTTCTAATGTTCCAACCAATAAAAGTCATTATTTCAGTTGAAGGAATCACATGAATAAGACAAGCAAACAGCTTTAGAAAGCTCTACAAACCCTTTAATCCCTTATTTATACATTATTTTATGATTATGAACAAAAAACGCTTTAGAAAAATGGATAACAATCATTTGGACAGAAAACGAACTATAAATCCATACACATAACCTTAAATGTGACAGTACTAAGGAATGGAGAAAGGCAACACCCGCTACCCTCGAAACAGTGAAACCGAGATCAGAAAGCTGAAGCAAGACAGAAAACGACAGACGCAGGAAGACAAAAGCAGCTGAATGCTTCTTCCAGTGATTTCACACACACACACACACACACACACACACACACACACACACACACACACACACACACACACACATGACAGCCGCCTCTTTGGCATGCGTGGAGATGAAGGCGTGTGGGTTCAGGCATTTGGGTTGTTCCGCATGAGCTCGACGTCCGCGTCCAGCATTTCTTTAACAAGCTCCTGTTGGAATACACACAAACACACACATGCAGATTATTTCTCAATCTCCAGTGCACTGGAAGTGAACCGCTTTGATTTTTTTTAGAGGAACGCTCACCTCGAACGTCACACGTGGTTTCCAGCCCAGGATCTTAAAGGCTTTGGAACTGTCTCCCTGTAAGAAGTCCTAGAAAAAGACAGAGAGAGAGTGAGACGGAGGAAAAACAATGAGGAAAAAAAATTCAAAGGGGTGGTTTAGTCCTTTTTTATTAACTGGACCTCCCAACCTGTACACACACACACACACTCTCTTCTTTACTCTTACACACACACATATATCGCCAGCACCACACACACAGGTGTCAAGCGCCGTGTCTCTGGGGGAAGGTGAGGGCCGAGGCAGGCCATCCATCCAGCACCCCCTCTTTTCCAGCCCTCTCCCATTGCCAGAGTATGATGGATTATGTGACTCTTGTGGCCTAACCCCTTCTGTTCTCCTGCCGGGACGGCAACATTCACACACACTCACATACATTTAAAGGTGCTTCTCAGGGTGGCAGTTAAGGGTTTGAGGGTGTCCTTGCTGCTGATCTGATTACACAAGGAGCCAGAACACACACACACACACACACACACACACACACACACACACACACACACACACGCACACACAACGACACTTCTGTGCCTTGACAAATGAGAGCTCTTTTTCCAAAAGCCCATATTTTAATGCTGAACCCTGAGAAGTTACAGTCACTAACTCATGGTTCCATTTTAGCTCCAATTAAATCATTTAACTGACATAACCATATTTTAAGGACTAATTAGCGAAATAGCATTCATTTATCAACATATGAAACAGCATGCAACCATCATAATCAAGATTCGTATTAATGCGGCATATTAATCATAATTAGTCTTCACTTTTCTGAAGGCTAAATTAACATCAGCTGCTTTTGTCGCCCATCCAAGTCTTCACATGCAAACAACTGCGGCACTGTGTCCTGACAATGTAAGTATTTGCGAGGAAGGAAAACTAGTACGGTATTAATTCGATGAAACTGAAGGATTGCGTGTGCATGTGAATCATGCGTTGTGTGCAGTCGCTCTTGCTATTAAATAGAAAGTCAGCAAGTCAAGACAAATCAAAGGCACAGTGGAAGTTCACAAGCAGATTTTAGTTTCAAACACTGGGTGTTTTTGCTTGTTTAAAGAAGGTATCTGTGCGCGCCAAGGTTTACAACAGAAGCCGCACCTGCATATATGGTAAATAAAATGGAAATAAACAATAAATTAAAGTGA
Organism: Garra rufa; assembly: GCF_049309525.1. Classification (NCBI taxonomy): domain Eukaryota; kingdom Metazoa; phylum Chordata; class Actinopteri; order Cypriniformes; family Cyprinidae; genus Garra; species Garra rufa. The sequence goes on from NC_133373.1 coordinate 23,920,793, forward strand.
TGGTTATCATCTGGGTACATTTTTATTGCGTGTGACCGAGCACTTAACGTAAAGGAATTCAGGACTATTGAATAGACAGACCTTCTTCACAAACATAAAGCAACTTGATGAAATGACTATACGCATGCATGTTTTAGGGAGTTTTAATATTTCGGAGACATGCAGCAGGAAAAAAAAAAAAACAGTACGCTCAAACAATCCGCTTCAAACGGACACACAAACAGAGCAACGGTCTTGTTGCACCACAGCGTAGGACAGAGTCAGAGGTCAAATCCACAAAAGCAATATGAGCAGATTGACAAAAGTGGGGTCAAATGTCCTTTGATGAACAAATCCCTGGATATTTGTGTCTGTATTGTTCGTAAACATGTCCAAGTCAGTCTTTACCGCTTCCACAATGTACTATTTTACTTAAATCTAGATTAGTTTTGTGTTTTTTTTTATTATATATACACTTTTAAACATACACAGAACCACATACATACACTACCAGTCAAAAGTTTTTGAACAGAGAGATTTTTAATGTATTTTAAAGAAGTTTCTTCTGCTCACCAAACCTGCATTTATTTGATCCAGTGAATGCAATACAGCAAAAACAGTGACATTTAGAAATATTTGTATCTATTTGAATATAATATATTCCTGTGTAATTTATTCCTGTGAATTACTCCAGTCACATGATCCTTCAGAAATCATTCTAATAATATTACAATTTCATTGCTCAAAAACATTTATTATTAAGTAGAAAACAGCTGAGTAGAATTTTTGTTCAGGTCTCTTTGATGAATAGAAAGTGCAGAAGAACAGCATTTATCTGAAATAGAATTCTTTTGTAACATTATAAATATCTTTATTATCACTTTTGATCAATTTAAAGCTTCCTTGCTAAATAAAAGTATTAATTTCTCAAATTTCTTTACAAAAATATAAAATAAAAAAGAATCAATAATAATAAACCGACTCCAAGCTTTGAATGGTATAGTGTATAATGTTACAAAAGCTTTTTATTTCAGATAAATGCTGATCTTTGCATCTTTATATTCAGCCAGGAATCCTGAAAAAATGCACTCATCTGTTTTAAATATGGATAATAATAATAATGAATGTTTCTTGAACAGCAAAATCAGTATATTAGAATGATTTCTGAAGGATCATGTGACACTGAAGACTGGAGTAATGATGCTGAAAATTTAGATTTGATCACAGAAATAAATTACATCTTAAAATATATTCAGATAGAAAGCAGTTATTTTAAACATAGTAAAATATTTCAATATTTTATGGTGAGCAAAAGAGAATTTTTTGCTCTGGTAGTGTATACATTTATATACACAGTAAAAAAGTTTGGGGTCAGTAAGATTTTTGTGAAAGAAATGATTGATTTTATTCAGTAAGAATGCATTAAATTGATCAAAAGTGGCAGTAGATGCATTTCCTATATCAAATAAATGCAGTTCTTTTGAACTTTCTATTCAAAGAATTCTGAGAAAAAAAAGTTGGCAGCAAAACTTTGCAGCTTCAACACTGATGATAAACAACATTTCCTGAGAACTAAATCAGCACATTAGAATGATTTCTGAAGGATCATGTGACACTGAAGACTGGAGTAATGCTGAAAATTCAGCTTTCCCATCACAAAAATAAACTACATTTTAAAACATATTCAAAAAGAAAACAGATATTTTAAATATGACCCTGGACCACAAAACCAGTCTTAAGTCGCTGGGGTATATTTGTAGCAATAGCCAAAAATACATTGCATGGGTCAATTTTTGATTTTTCTTTTATGCCAAAAATCATTAAGAAATTAAGTAAAGTTCATGTTCCATGAAGATTTTTTGTAAAATTCCAACTGTAAACATATCAAAATGTAATTTTTGATTTGTAATATGCATTGTTAAGAACCTAATTTGGACAACTTTAAAGGTGATTTTCTCAGTCTTTTTGATTTTTTTGCATCCTCAAATTTCTGATTTCAAATAGATGTATCTCAGCCAAATATTATCCTATCCTAACAAACTATACATCAATAGAAAGCTTATTTATTGAGCTTTCATATGATGTATAAATCTCAGTTTTGTCAAATTTAACCTTATGACTGGTTTTGTGGTCCAGGGTCACATATTTCACAATATTACTGTTTTAACTGTACCGTATACTTCATCAAATATAGCTTTGGTAGGCGTAAGAGTCATTTTCTAACATTTTACCAACCCCAACATTTGTTAATGGTATTGTATATATAAAACGTATAGAGTTCAGAACCAAAAATTCATTTAATCACTTTCATGTGTAAGAGACAGAGTACAATGCAGAAAAATCTGAATCAACAAGGGAGAATGTCTCTATCTCAGATTCTTGTTTCAAGTGTTTAATAAATATTTAGAAAATCATGTAAACCCTCTCCAGCTAAGAAACACTGACCCTAAGTGTCTGACACTTTAAATGCACGCGTACTGAGAGACACAAGAGCGAGATCTGACTGAACCCGCAAAAGTACATGGCGAACAAGAGCGAGAAATCCACGGCTGCTCGACAGACTTCGCTGTGTGCCGTGCAGTTTTGTGTGTGTGAGAGTTGTGTTATTTGGTGCAGGATGTTTAGGAGGGATCAAAGACTTTAATGATTTCCCTTTTCAAACAACAGCCAATCACAGAGCAGAAAAACTATAGAGTGAATCCAAAAGACTAAAAGAGTGCAAAAGTGCATCTGAATCTATGCAACCTAAAGTGCCAATGTGTCAAAAACCACAGCAAGCATCTGTATGAGTTACACAGTGTTTATTACTGAGGATCTGTGTGTGCTTACATGTGGTATTGGCAGTGTGTTTGTGTGTTTACAAGCCTCAGAGAGCTGTATCTTCTCAAGAAGTACAAGAGCGTAAAAGAGACCTGCCTGCCAGCGTGAACATGATTCACCTCATTCAAACTACCCAGATATCTTTTCATTTTTCAACTTCCCTCATTTTATTGTGCTTTCACTGTGGGTGAGGGGGGAGATGGAGAACTACACTGTAAAGAAGAGCACAATTTTAACGGTAAAAACGGTTAAAAAATGCTACGGTAAAAACTGGTTACGCCAAGTTCTCTTACTATGTAAAGCAAAATATTCCCAGAATACCCTGTGTGACATTTCCCATTTGACGGTGTATCACTGAAATAGCTGTTTTCTTACCAGTTATGTTTAATTTTATAAAATTATAATTTTATGTTACATCCTGTGTACATTTTTTGAGTCAAACCAAAAATGATTAAGATACCACATATAATTTTTATATTTTTTTTAGTAGTGGGTGCAGGACACTATAGATCATTTATGTAAGTGAGGGTAGAAAAATAAAGTCAACTGTGACATATTCAACCCAAAAATTCTTCAGTGAACAAACAGAAAATCTGGGACCAAAAATTAGATTTGACACTTTGACCTGACCATGTTTTGTTACTGTACATATCTTTCTATCAAAGATATCTGACAATATCAAGATTAATTTGTTCTGACACAGTTTGACGCTTGAGATCTTGTCATATTTTACTACCATTTTCTAAACTATAGTGAATAAACTCTGATAATGTGAGAAATTTTGAAGCTGCCTGAATCATTTTAGTTTGACTGTTTATATACAAACACAGTGCTGGGTGGTAACTGATTACATGTAATCTAGATTATGTAATCGTGAGTACTCGTAATTAGATTATATTAAACTTTAATATGCTCATAATCAGATTACAGTTACTTTTTAATGGATTACATGATTACATATAATTCATAAAATGGCAGTAAATTATTCATTATTTATTGATTCGCCCTAATTATTCTTTTTTTCTTTTAAAGCTTCCTTTCCAAAAATCCTACTGTGCATAAAACCATTTAACTTTGATTATATTCACAATATAGAATAGCCCTGTAAATGTCACAAATTTACAAATAATTTTGCGATCCATATTTCTGAATGGGGGGAGTGGCAAGTTTTTTAAAACAGTTTAAAACAGTAACATTAGGTAAAAAGTTATCTAAAAAGTATGGCTGTCAAATGATTAATCACGATTAATCACAACCGAAATAAAAGTTTATGTTTACATACTAAATGTGGCATTATTGTGTATATTTATTATGTATATATAAATACACACACAAACATGTATAGATTTCAAAAAATATTTATATCTATGAATAGTTATACTTCTATTTAATTTAGGATTATAAATATTTTCTATATAAATCTAAAACATTTTTCTTTAATATACATGTGTGTGTGTGTGTATTTATATATACAAAATAAATATACACAGTAAACACACATTTAGTATGTAAACAAAAACTTTTATTTTGGATGTGATTAATCGTGATTAATCATTTGACAGCCCTAGAAAGTAGTCAGAATACATTACCTAAAATGAGTAACGTAGATTACATAACTAACTACAATTTATTGTGTTTTTTTATTAAACACACACACACACACACACACACACACACACACACACACACACACACACACACACACACACACACACACACACACACACACACACACACACACACACACACACACACACACACACACACACACACACACACACATTTATTTATAATTTATTAAAATTAATATTAATTTGATTTATTTGATTATTTGATTGATTGATTCTACATCTTTTAATTGTCAGTGCATTGTAAATATACAAAACAGATTTTAATACTTTAGTAGGTTGGTATAGTAACATTATATGTGACTCTGGACCACAAAACCAGTCATAAGGGTCAATTTTTTTTTAATTGAGTTTAATACATCATCTGAAAGTTGAACAAATAAGCTTTCCATTAATTTATGGTTTCTTAGGATAAGTCAATACTTGGTCGAGATACAAATATTTGAAAAAAACTGGAATCTGAGGGTGGCAAAAAATCAAAATATTGAGAAAACCACCTTTAAAGTTGTCCAAATGAGGTTTTTAGAAACGCATATTTCTAATCAAAAATTCAGTTTAGATATATTTACGGTAGGAAACTTACAAAACATCTTCATGGAACAGGATCTTTACTTAATATCCTAATACCGTATTTTCTGCACCATAAGGCGCAGTCTCAATTACGGGGTCTATTTCTGTACTTAACCCATACATAAGGCGCACCGTATTATAAGGCGCATGCTAAAACATACGGTCTACAAAAAAGGTAACGGAAGCAAAACAGTGAGTTTAGTTTAACTTTATTCTACTATTTTTAATCAATCTTCTCCCACAAATCCATCAAAGTCCTCATCTTCTGTGTCTGAATTCAACAGCTGGGCAATTTTTCCATCAAACATGCCGGGTTCTCGCTCATTACTGTCAAAGTCAGCCTAACAAACAAATGTTAAGCGTACGTACTGTTCGTATTACGTAATGTTCTCTGATTGGTTTATCGCTGCCAGCGTACGTACTGTATGTATTACGTCCCTGTGTCAGCGGGAACTTATGACAAATGGTCTGACAGTAGGGCTGTTCGATTCCGAAAATTTTGGAATCGATTCCGATTCCTGGTTCTGGAATCGATTGGATTCGATTCCAGAATCG
>NC_133373.1:24300159-24375401 GCF_049309525.1 Garra rufa
TATGTATGAACATCTTTTAATAAGCATCACAGCGCTGCTTCGTTTCTAACCACAGGGCCCGATTTAATCCGAGTCCACAAACACCCACCATATGTGGCACACCCAGCCGGAGTGATGATGGCAGGCTTTTTTAGGGGAGGATCCACATAGAAACCACTGTCATCTGAGATAGTGAAGCTGAAGAACAGCCTCTCTGCGCAGGCTGAGATGAAGAAAAATCACAGTGTTTCAAAGGCAACGCTCGACTGTTTCAGACATTAAGAGGCCGTTCAGACAGCCCGTCTGAAACAGGTGCTCCTGTTAAACGCTGACCTTTCTTTATCAAGCTCCGTCTGATCCTTCTAAACCAGAGAGGAAAAAAAACATTGATCAAGGATCAATTTCCCTATTCCACTGAAGTCGATGTAAGAATGGGAATGAAGCTGGGTCAGAGGCAGCTACAAGGAAAACCACCTCTCGCAATTGATGAACGAGTATACAGGCTGATTTATGTGACCCAGTTTGAGGTTTGCAGACGCACAGGGCACACATTTCTCGATGTTTCACTCTGCGGTCTCTTTGCTTTAGATTTGTAGTCCAAATAAAAGAAAACGTTGGCTTTCTGAAGCCGTAAATGTCATTTTGGGTGGAAGCGGAGCTAGACGGTTTGAAAACCTTGAGGTGCATTATTGATACTTTCCCCTGCAGCAACGGTGCAGAGGCTCCCTATTGATTTGCCTAATGTGGCAAAACTGCTCCACTCTCCTGCTTGCTTACATAACTGCTGTCTGTGTCAGCGCCTGCTCTGGAGCTCTGCAGCATTAAAGAACTGTTCATTTATTCCCTCTTCATTCCTGTCACTCACGTTGAGAGACAGTTGTTGCATCGGACACCGTGATTATCATTTTTCACCGCCGAGTGTTTATAATGAGCCTCCTGTCCCTCAATGGTAGGCCTTATCTTTAACTAACGTTTTTACTACTTTAAAGCAACTTTATTAAACACTGCACAATGCACTGCTACTTCACCTGATGGAGGGTTTGACTGTGCTGAGTGAATACAAATTCAACAACGCTCGTCAAGTTCACGTTGGCTGTGAATTCGCACTAATTGTAATTGTAAATTCGATGGTTCTCCAGTGGCAGAGTCTGCCTGTTTACGCTTTGCTGGAATGATGAAATATGCGATAAACTGTTGGTTAGCTTTGCACCTCGCTCTCTGAAGATTTTCTTTTGACTGCAGCTTGTCATTTCCTTTTTTTTTCAGTTAAGGATGTGATATTTAGAGTACTGTTTTGGGTTTCTCCACTTAAAGGATTAGTTCCCTTCCTGAACAAAAATTTACAGATAATGTACTCACCCCCTTGTCATCCAAGATGTTCATGTCATGTCAAGTTGTTAAGAAATTTCAAGATTTCTCTTCATATAATGGATATGTATGGTGCCCCCAAGTTTGAACTTTCTAAATGCAGTATAAATGCAGCTTCAAAGGGCTCTAAACGATCCCAGCCGATCGGTTATTTTCGAACTTCAATCTTGTTTTCGTCTTTAACTTCAAATGTTCACTTTGTAAACAGTGAGTCGGTACTTTTGCAGCGATGTTGGATGATTTTGAAGTTGGGGATGAAAATGAGATGAGTTTTCCGACATACCCTGACTCTATTGACCCGGATCACACAAACTACGCAGGCACATCGCAGAGACGAGACAAGACAAGCATTTAAGGTTAAAAAGTATATCAATTGTCAATTAGTTTCCAAAATAACTGTATTTTGAAAGTTCAAACTTGGGGGCACCATACATATCCATTATATGGAGAGAAATCCTGAAATGTTTTCCTTAAAAAAACGTAATTTCTTTACAACTGAAGAAAGAAAGACATGAACTTCTTGGATGACAAGGGGGTGAGTACATTATCTGTAAATTTTTGTTCTGGAAGTGAACTAATCCTTTGAAATACTAGTGAAATAAGCTTTTGGATAGGTGAACACCAAAAAAGTTTTTTTTCAAGAGCTTGTAAGTCTTTATTATCAAGACCCTTGGGATGTCAGAGACCACCCACATATATACAGGATAAAATATATGTAAAGTTTAACATTTCCTTTTTAAAAACATTCACATTGAACGTATTTGGTGGACTTTAGTTTGGCTCCTAATTACAATAAGGTTCCAATAGTTAATGTTAGTTAATGTATTAGAACAATACATTTATTACAGTATTTATTCATATTTGTTAATATTAGTTAATAAAAATAGTTTATTGTTAGTTCACAGTGCATTAATTAATGTTAACAAGCACAACTTGTAAAATGTGACTGAAAACCTAACAAAGTAGCACTAGGGCAATTAAACACTAATTGTTGTAATATTAATAATAATAATAATCTCCTGTCAATGCATGTCGTTAACTTTTGTATAGTATTGTGAAAAAAAAAAAAAGACTTTTTTAAAATTAGGCAGTGTCAAAATAAAGTGAACCCCCCCAGAGCTCTCTGTTCTCATGTTTTAACTAATCCTCGTTGTGGACATTAAGATGAAACCGCTGCAACTGCATTTCTTGTCAGTGTCAATCCGAGATGTTGTTTGAGTCTCCTGCCACAGTGGCTGGCAGATAAGCAAAATTACCTGCCACTTTGCAAAACATACCAGTGGCAGATTTTAATTTCATTCCCTGCACATCTGCAAAATTGGAATTATTTCAAGGACAAAGGTCAGAAGTTAAACGATAGTCCTTTTTGCCAACGTAGCTTTTTCTATTTTTTTTTTTTTTTTTAAGTAGTAATGCCACAGCGCTTTGATGTTGAAGTTCCAACAAAAGAAACTGATGTTTGTCAGCAAAGTCTCTGCATTAAAGCTGGTACTTTGATGTTGCAAACATTCCAAACACAGCGTGAAAGAGACTCAATGTCAAACATAAGTCTGCAATTACATATGTATGTCCCTCTGATGGCACTGTGGAGCACACAAATGGTGACCAAATATATATTTTAGTTTGTTTGCTCTAATGTATGACTGTTAAAGGGATAGTTCACCCAAAAATGAAAATTCTGTCATTAATTATTCTTTTAAGCATAATTATTCTTTGGAACACAAATCAAGATATTTTTGATGAAATCCAAGCCTTTCTGATCATGAATAGACACTACCACATTCAAGGCAGAGAAAGGTAGGAAGTACATCGTTAAAATAGTTCATTTGACATCACTGTTACTTATAAAGCTACGAGAATACTTTTTGTGTGCAAAGAAAACAGAAATACTGACTTTATTCAACAGTTTCTTCTCTTCAATGTCAGTTTCAGATGCACGTTCACGACACATGCGTGTAGTGCAGCTGGTGCAGGAGACGCATTTGATGGATTCGCTGCACTTTGTTTACAAGCAGAGAAATGCACACGCTGTTCATGAAACAGTCTTTAAGATGTCTGAAGATTTCGACACAGAGCATGACTTGCAATTTTTTGCCCAGCCTTGCTTATTTGAACCAGAATATACAGAAGATGAAGAGAGATGGAAGTTCTGCATCAGAATAGGGCTGAACAATAATTCAATATAATTTTTTCTCAAAAATGGTGATATGATTTTCCAGCCCATTTCTGATGTTTCAATGTACATTAACAGTGCTTCCCATACATTCATTTATTTGTGGTGGTTGACTTTGTTAAATATGAGCACTGCACCTTTTAAAAACAAAATACACAGAGGTTGTTTTATATGAATACATCTTTATAGGGAACCAGCTGTCTTCAGAAATGTTTTGATGGAAATCTGAAAATAGCTTTCATGAGTGGAGCTCTGCTTTGTGTACAGTCATTATCAGAGAAACTAGGGCTGTACCGATTCCGATACTAGTATTGAAAATTCCACCGATACCACAAAAAATCCTAGCATCGGTATCGGCGAGTTCCTGAACCCACGTACTGATCCGATACCATTTTCTTAAACAAGAAAAGTTCTTAAACATCGGAAGTCAATTCCTCTTTGCTGCTCAGAATGCAAACACAGGAAGTTGTGCTGTGTTGCCACAAGCAACCACTGTTTATAGCACTGGTCTCAATCTCCTCCAAATTCCTGGAGGGCCACAGCTCTGCACGGTTTAGCTCCAACCCTAATGAAACACACTTGATCCAGCTGATCAAGGTCTTCAGGATTACTAGAAACTTCCAATCAGGTGTGAGTTGGAGCTAAACTCTGCAGAGCTGCGGGCCTCCAGGAATTGAATTTGAGATCTCTGGTTTAGAGTGAAGAAGAAATGTGCTAGTAATGTCCGCTGTATTGGAATCGGTATCGGCAAGGGAAATAGGGTATCGGAACATCTCTAAGGAAAACCACTGTTTCTGCTGCTCAAAAAGCGCCTCCTGCTGGCAGAGAATGAATTTGCATTTTCATGTTTTTGTTGTTGCTCACTCTTTTTCTGTTTTCTGCAGCAATTCTTAGCACTTTTCATATTCTTTATCATGACTGAAGCACTTTTTTTTTTCAATTCATAAGAATAATCAGCCAATTTTATAGAAATAGTTTGAAGTTAAAGATATTAATATTATTAAGGTGAGTCTGAGAGTCCTCTGTTAGTTTGACAGTGATTTCACATTTCTTGTTTGTAGGGCTGCAACTAACGATTATTTTAATAATCGATTAATCTGTCGATTATTTTTTCGATTAATCGATGAATCGGATAAAAAAAAAACAAGGGATTTACAACCCTTTATTCAAAAACAGAACTAAAATCTTTAGAAAGTGCACGAACATGTTGCTCCTTGAACTGTTATAATAATAATAATAAAATAAAAATGGACTAACACAAAAAACATACACATGTATGCTTTACATCTGCCAAATATATAGACTAAATAAACTAAAATTACTATCCGTCAAGACAGCGGCTTGCTGTGGTGTACATGCTGCATGGTTGGCATTTCCCATCAAGAAGCCTCTCAAATTAAATTCCTCAGTGCGCATTAAAAAAGTCATGTGACTTTGCACGCTGGAACGGGATAACTTGACTAACTTTCTGCTACATTCATTCTGCCATGGCGGTGTTTAGTGTCCTGCCATCAGCAGCGACCAGCTGGAAGAGTTCCGCATTCAAATGCACGCAAAACTGGCCTCAAAGCCCCAGCAAAAGTAATTACCATGAATGTGTCAAGGCAAAAATTAAGAAAATATTCGAATTACTTATTAATAAACTAGTATTTTCTGATTCAGTGTTGCAAAGATGAAATTGACGATCCTGCCATCTGCTCATTAATGCCCAATGCATCTTTATGGATTAGCTAATGAAAGAGTTTTGTTTTCGATTTTAATTATTTCGTTTTATAGTAAAATAATAATTTAAAGCTTTCTATAGATATTGTGTTTGTGAGGCAATTACCTGGGTTTCGGTTAATTATTGTGAAGCGCTCCTGTTTAAACCAAAGATATCAAGCGTATTCTGTTTGTTTTCTTTAAGAGCACATTTTGTTGATACTGTTAGTACACACAAACTAAGGTAGACCCTTTACAGTTCCGGCCCGGGTGGTAAATTACTCTTACCTTTATGAGCAAAAAAAGAAATTCCACATTGCACTGGCCTCTCCATGTCCTGCAAAGCGCGCTTCTCTCCGCACAAACTTTGGAATTATCTTGATTGAATGATTAAACTAATATTGTGATATGTTTTAAGTTTTTTATATCAATGGATTTTAATTTAAATCGCGATGAATTAAGCAGGCTTTAGATCTGTCTGCCGCTGTTTGCTAGGTATAACTTTAAAAAACAAAAACTTGAATTTAACAAACAAAAAGTGTTCCAAATATATCTCTAAATTAACTTTATAAACTAAAGGAACGAAAATAAATGTAATCACTTTGCTATTAAAAACAGCAGCTGTGTAATGAGGAAGAGAAAGAGAAAAAAAGACAGTCGGACTGGAAATTCAGTCGGCCAAAAATTGATGAGCTGTCGGACATTTTTACAAGGAATGTTTGTTTAATAGCCTATTTAATACTCTTAGGCTACTTTCTTAATTAAATATATTATTTCTTTGATTTATTTTAGCGTTTTTAGGCTGCTTGTTTGCTGACTGAAGTGTAGGCTATATATAAAAAACAACGTGCCACCGTCACAGCCCTATTCAAAACTGAGACGATTTCACCTCAGCAGAGCTCCTCTTTCTCCTTACGGTTGTGGTATGTTTTCGACACATTATACAGACAGACAGTGTTACAAAAACTATAGAAGTAGTTTTCTCCATCTCCACTATCCAACGACCCGTACAGCAGCTGTTTTGCGATCGAGCATTGGCTGCTGTGAAAGTACGCTAGCCAAAGTAGGCTTATCAAACATGTTTGATATAAATCGGGGCAGCATAGGCCTATATATATAATGTAGAAACGGTGCTTTATGCTCAAATGTTCCAGTTTTGCGCATAAGTTAAATTCGCATTTTTGGATGGAAACACAGCTTATGAGGTGCCGAACTCTGCTGGCATCAGAGCGGGAGAGAGACCGAATGTGTCCACTCCGCTCTGCGCTCAATTTTTTTTTTTTAAATATATATAATAACAACCAAATGTCCCTGCGTCGCGCGACACAACGAATCGATTATGAAATTCGTTGCCAACGCTTTTAGTAATCGATTTTTATCGATTTTATCGATTCGTTGTTGCAGCCCTACTTGTTTGTATGAAGGCTATATAAATATATGGTGAACATCAATTTATTTGTGCTATTTTATTTTTCTAAAATATTATACATTTTTATAGCAGGAGGTTTCATAGACTTGGCAAATTAATTTTTCAGAAGTTTGTAGGAACAGACATCTGTTGTAGGTGTTCTTGGTGATTTTCCGTTTTTTTTTTTTTTTTTTAAATATTGGTCATGTTGATATCGGAAGTTATATTGTATTGACCGAAATTAAGAAATATATTTTGATATAAATTTAGGCCATGTCATCCAGCCCTATGTCAGAACGCCTGCATCAGCAGCACCACACGAGCATCATTAGGGATGGAACGATAAATCCTTGCAGCGCGAATCGAGAAATGATTTAACATCGATTTTGAGATTTCTAAACAAATCGCGATTCTTTCTCAAATCGATTCTGAGCTTAGTTTTGAACAGCAGATGGCGCTGCTTGCTTTAGAAACAGCCGTGCTCTACTTGTTTTCAAATCCTTACATGCGATGCATTCGGAAGATATCAGAACCGATCCACGAATCGATTTATCGTCCCATCCCTAGGTGTCATGGTATTCTCGTGAGTGTGCATCTAAGACTGACACGAAAGAGAAGAAATTGTTAAATAAAGTAATTATTTTGGTTTTCTTCGTGCACCAAAAGTATTCTTGTCGCTTCATAAAATTAAGGTTGAACCACTGATGTCACATAGGCAATTTTAACAATGTCCTTACTACCTTTCTTGACCTGGGAACGTTTTACTTGCATTGCTGTCAGTGCAGAGTCAGAAAGCTCAAAAATATCTTAATTTGTGTTCTGAAGATGAACAAAGTTCTTACAAATTTGTACGGCATGAGGTCGTACAGGAGTAATTAAACAGAATTTCATTTTTGGACAACCTATCCCTTTAAGATGGTGACTAGGATTTTGGAAAAGCGTATGCTTATTACTCTTAAAAATTGAAGACTATATTTTAATATCCTTAAGAATCGTATCGACTTATTTAAAGGTACAATATGTAATTTTTCAGCTTTAAAAATAGCAAAAATCACTATATCTATGTTATATATATTTTTTTAGTTGTGTACTTACATTATCCCGACAGTTTCCACGAACTTTCAAATCTGGAGAAATTTATAGTTTAATTCGAAGACACGGGCCGTTTCTTTATTTCCGTTTTGTCGCCCATCTATGGCGTCATATAACCTTTGACCCCTCTAGTTTCTCTAAGTTCCTGCGGAACCGCCAAATACAAAGGGGAACAGAAGCAAAGAAGAGATGAAGAAGAAAAAGTAGTAGCTAGTCTTGATCGATACTATTATATTTATATTGATATCGTTTATATTAGTATTTATACCTCAATCAATAACATAGTTATGGATCATGATTATGCTTTGCCTGCACATTCTGTGAAGCGCAAACGTACGGGTGAAATAAATGACCAGTATGTCATTATGTCGCAGTATGTAAGGGTGTACTCAAACTAGACGTTTTAAACCGTGCCCAAAGCCCGGTTCGTTTGACTTGTGTAAGTGCTCCGTGCCGCGCTCGGGCGCGGTTCGTTTAGCTGGCCCTGTCCCGGCTGAAAGAGGTGGGTCAGAGAGCAGTTCGGTTGGGCTCGAGCGCGGTACGCATAGTTTAAGCGCTAACCGCGTCGGAGCACAAAACAAATACAATTCTGTGTCTACAAATGTATCCTATAATTACCAACACAACACTTTTCAAATAATTTAATTCAGTAGAGTATATTTAAGTTTATAATGGGTCTGGTTGTCTCCTTATTGATGAACAGGAATTGTAGTTTGCCAGTAAAGCTGCAAATTCTTTAACTAACGTTCATATTCTTTCACTCTCCGTAATAACTCACTGATACATACAAGTGAAAATCAATGAACGGCATAGATGAATTATTATTATTAATTATTAGGTAGAATATTATTAGAAAAAAATATTTTCGCCGTTATCTCGTACGTAAGTGTGTTTCGGCCGGATTTTGAGTGCGCGGCCAGCGGGAGTAATCGTGCTCAGGCTCGGTTCAAGGCAATTGTGCCTAGTGTGAGTACATCCTAAGTGTAAAGTTAAGCAGTTCTCTGTTAGAGGACGAGTGCCTCTTCAAACACTATCTACAATAGCTTCTTCCAGTGATACTCAATAAGATTGGTAGGCAAAAAAGACAGTATCTCATCCGTGAACATGATTTGTGAAAACACATTTCCCATCGTTCTACGCTCTGTAATTGCGTCATCAAGCGTCGCCTCTGTTATTGTTTTTAAACAATGCGACCTCTAGTGGCGAAAAATTACATATTGTACCTTTAAGCTGCTCTCTTTTTTTTTTTTTTTTTTGGTTTGGAGTGCAAAAACATACAACATGGTAAACGCAGAAAAAACAACAACAACAACAAAAAAACAATACCAACAACAAAAAAAAAAGAAATGATAATGAATGAAAATGAGCAAAAATTACAATCTGAATAATAGTAATGCTATAAGTAGTATTAGCATGTTTAGAAATAATAGAAATAACCATAAATAGAAATAATCGGAAGTAACAACAATAATAATAATACTAAAGATAGTGATGATAACGATGATATTTTGTGATGACAGTAACAGTAATATCAATAATAACAGTAATAATAATAATAACAACAATAATACTAAAGATGATGACAATATGTTGTGGTGATGGTAACAGTAATATCAATAATATTAACAGTAAAAATAATAATAATAATAATAATAATAATAATAATAGTAGTAATAACAATAATAAAGACTGTGATGTAACGATAATATTTTGTGACGATATTTTATAATGATATTCAAGCTGCTTTTGCACCTGTCAGAATATATTATAAGTATACCCAAAAAAAATCATTAGTATTTCAGGGCTCGACAATAAGGATTGGCCCGGGGCCAGCATGCGAGACGCTCGGGACAGTAGACAGGATCGTGCTGCCTTGTCACTACAGTTTAATTTGCCTGCGACTGTTTGTTAATTGCATGCGCAAAAACGGTCTGAAGCCCCGGTCACACTAGACTTTGAGCATGCGAAATTCCTTCGGATGCTGCTGCAACGGTCGTGATATGACGTCATGATATGCAGCTTCTTTTTAAAAAGTTAAATTCAGCACATGACACTAATAATACATTTAAATGTAAAAACATACAATCTATTACACTTTACCGCAGTGCTGCAGTTTTAAATGTTTAAATTTAAGGTTCTTTTCATTCAGCTAGAGGTCATGCTGTGACGTATCGATCTCCTGTTGGTCACACAGAGTCATGTGATGCGAATTCGTTGGTCAGAGTTCACCAAGCTTGAACTTTCAGACGCAGCGAAATGCGAAAATATTTCGCACAGGCTTGCGTTTCCGGTCTGACGCATTCGCGTGCGCATGAATGGAAGTCAATGGAACGAAAAGTGCAGTGTGACAACACCTTAATGGTGCATTCACACCGAACGCCAAGCGAATATGCGTATCGCGTCACTCGCTCTAGTTTATTCGCGGGATGTTTTTCCCGTCACTCGCGCGAATAACAACAAGGCACGATCGACCATGGTGGAGATAAATACGATCGCTGCTTTGTACTTGTGTACAAGTCCTAAATACACCGGAAAGCCAAACGCCAACGTGTCTGGGTTCACAGCACAGTAATGCATCACAAACATATCTCACGAATCCTTCTATAAACAAAGTGTATTTAAGTGTAACAAAGTGTGTGTGTGTGTATATATATATATATTTATATTTATATTTATTTATTTATTTATTTATTTATTTTAAATAAAAAATCGTCTTAAAACGTAAATTCGAATTAATCGAAAAAATCACCCAACCCCTATAAGATATTGATTTAATACAGCAGTTAAATGAACAAGAAGTTATTATTAAGTGACTTACATTGTCTGACAATAACACTATGCCTGATTTTGCTCTGTTTCGTCGTCAAAAGTCACACCGTTGTGTTTGAATGTAGAGGCGCAACGGCTCTGCGCATCTACATTCAAACACAGCGGCGTTTCGTTTATAAGCGAACGTGGGTTTTCAAACGAATCTAGTGAAATGATTCAATTTCCCATTCATAAAGAGAGTCACTTGCTTTATTCCTGAATGAACCATGCGTTCGAACGAATCAAATGAATGATACGATTCAGTAATTTCAGTTTCTTGCCGCCACCTGCTGGCAGATCCTGTCAGTTATTGAAATCTTAAATACTTCTGTATTGAAAATTGTATATTTAAAACATTAATCTCAACATGAATTTATGAATTTGATTGCACTCATGGCACCTGAGCCTCATTTTCATGGACGACACTAGTGCTGGGCGATATGGAAAAATCATGTATCACGATATGGATTATTTTATATCACGATAACGATATATATCACGATATACCAAAATAAAGTATGTTTTCAGTTATTCTCTGAAAAGTTTGACAAAAATATCATTGCATAATTTTTTTGCAACTTTATTTTTATTCGTTATTTGAAGTGACATTTAACTGAACTGTCACAAATGAGAAAAATACATTTTAGTGCAGCAATATAAATGTATCAAATGACAACAGATGTGGTGGAGGTAGAGCTACAGTAGCCTTCACATTTTTTATCCACATCATAGTTAAATAGTATTATCAAAATAAACTTTTTTTTTTATTAAAGTGCACAGCCATTTCAAGTTTCTGAGCAGAAAAGCACTCAATTATAAAAAATAAAACATTTTTCAACCTTGTAGTGCAAACTTTTGCAAACCAAAATAAAGTATCACGCCTGTTTCACACATACTCCGTATGCAGTCCGTGTGCGTTACGTATGCGGTGCAGAAGCAGCACGGACTCGTTTTGCTTTCACACAGGACGCGTTTGCAGTCCGTTCCTGATCCGCGGCTGTTTACCACAAACACACCATTTATCCGTTATTTTAATTTCAAATCCAAACGTGCTTTTTCAGCATTGGGATACTCTTTTATCACAGTACACTAATACAATAATACTAGACATATTCACGTTTAAACTCAACGTATTATAAACAACGTAGGCTATTATTCAATGCACTTGACTTCTAGATTTGTATATTAAGTTGCTTAAGCAAGTTGCAACACATTTAAACACAGCATAGGTAGGCTATAGCTTCCTTTTCATATTGAAATTGGGCTATCACAAATATTTTAAATTAAAACTTACCACAGACAAGCAGTCGGCTCTCTGTGCCTTTCTTTCGTATTAAATCTTTATTAAAAACCATATTTTAAAGAACTTTTCTACCTGGACAAGTGCATCTATTATGTTGCCTTGTTTATTTAAAACTGCACTATTTTAAACCTAGCCAAAAAGCCACGTGTTGACTGTGAAACACAGTAGACTGCATTTATATGCATTTATGGTACATTTCCGTGTCAATCCATGTTCATTTTTATAGCGAACAATGCGCTGTCACTTTAATTCAGCGCATGCAGCGCAGCAAAAACAGACTCTGTCCCGAAAGGATCGCTCCACTGCTGCAAACGCACCGCTTCTGGAACGCACTGCCGGACAGCAACCGCGTGCAGTGTGAACGATCTGATCCGTTAACATGGGTGCGGAAAAAAATACGCAACGCATACGCACTGCAGACGGAGTATGTGTGAAACAGGCGTCAGCGTCGGGCGCGGAAACAGTCTTTTGGCAGAGTTTGCACATGACTGTCTTCTGCTCCGTGTCGGAGCTCTTGAAGCCAAAATGCAACAAAATCACTGACGTACCCCCACGTGTCGGTAAAAGTACTTCTTGTCTGCTGCCTGCGTAGCAGTTTCAGTTTGTTGCGACTCGATCCGGGCATTCATCTTCAACCTCTTGCGTCTCCATCTTTAGGCTAAGCACTCACGAGTTAAAGCATGTCGCAACAACGTAAAGTGTCACGTCGCACAAGACGGAGTTTCTTTGTGAAAAAGTTCGTTTTTATTCTTGATTATCACTTATAGGGTAGAGTATGCATTGCACAGCAACAAGACACTATAATACATTTGTCATAGCCTATTTAATGCAATATTTTCTTTAGTAATTGATAAAATTAGGTTAGAGACGATAGAAACGATAGAAGAGAAATAGGACGATAGACACTTTTCTATCGTCCCCACGATATATATCGTCATATCGCCCAGCACTAGACGACACTGTAAAAATGAAGACAGAAACCTTGCTGATCATTAAACTATTACTAGCACTAGCTTTCTTGTGAAAGGAGTTTTAGTTCAATGAAGCAATTTAAAAATGACTGGAGAAGCAACCTCTTAGTGGATTCACTCCAAAAACTTTTATTCATCAGCATTGAAGGGCCTGAGTTGGACCATTTCAATGGCCAGAAGGTAGTTGAAAGGTGGCACTCTCAGACAGAAAGGGCTCTGACAGTATTGCTCTAGTCTAGAACAGAGACAATATTTGGGATCTTCTGATCAAGACCAGAAACAATCCATCACAATAAAACTTTTAACATAAATTCTGCTTAATAACACTCTGTTTACTAATATTGTTTAAATTTTCTTCTTTGCAACAACATTCCTTTAATAGGAGTCCTCCATTTATGTATAGTTAACTGCTGATCTGGGACCATCGATCTGGACAGACTGTTGTGCATAAATATAGCCACATCACATTTATAATTTCTTAAATTGTCAATTGTATTTAAAGAAAAGTTATGCTGAATAAAAAGTGTATGTATAGTTATTTTTGGCTCTTGACACATTATTTAAAATATGTGGCTAAGAAATAACTATTAACTTTTTTTTTTTTTTTTGGTGGGGCCATTTAAAATTTTGGCAGGGCAAGTAAGAATCTGAACCACTGGCCCAACCGGGCCAGTAGAAAAAATCCTTAGCGTTGAACCCTGTATTTACTTTACAGTTGCTGTATTTTAGCAAGTTGCTAGAGCTGCTGTGCAGCTGAACATTCATAGAAACTGTGATTTTCATCAGCTGAATGCACATTGCACCGCATTTCCACTGTAGACAGCTTCGTTCACACCCTGTCAGAGGAAAACAGTCTTGATCGCCTAGACCTCTAGGGATTTCACAAACAACTCCGGCCAGTGTTGAGCGAGCAGACGAGGGATCTGTGCTTTAGCGCACATGCAGTGGACGTCTAATCGAGGTTTAGCACTGTATGTAAAGCTAAAGATGGCTTTGTCCGGTGTCCTCAGGCTTTGGCTCAACCTGAAAAATTCTTCTTTTCATCCCACAAGTGGGGAATGTAAAGCGCCTCCCCAAACTGTTACGGGCTCCCCGTATGAGGAGTTCCCAGCAGCGTAAGGTTGGAATGTAATGTGAAACATAAATATCTGGATGGAGCAATAGTTCTTCATCTGGATACAGCAAAACTCAGTCTTCCATCTCCCCAAGAAAATACATATTTGGCAAAAAACTAACATCGTTTAGTTGCCAGGTCAGTTCAAAGCAAAATGGTTTTCGGGTTTTCTAGAAATTCTACGTTATGCCGATGGCGTGAATTTGCAGCCTTGAGTGCTGAAGGCCAAAGAAAGGTCACAGGCCAAAGTTAGGAGATTACAGAGAACTAAAACGAGATGTGAAGTACTGTAGACATTGTTTAGCTTGAGTAAACAAGCCAGTTGTGCCTCTGTGTCAGATTGCATTAGCATGACATCAGTGGGAGGGTTAGAATAAGTCAGAATCCTCCAGCAGTATTGTAATGGTCTTCAAGAGCAGAAGTAAACATCAAAGCTCTGCTTATGTAGTCTGTTTGCTTTGCCTTCGTTTGCCTTCCTTTCAGATTAGAACAATAACAATTCAATGCCGTGTTACACACTGGATTGCTTTTCCTTTCCAAAAAAATCTAGTAAAATTTTTTTAGCTAATATTTAATTGCAGTAATTGTAGTATTAGTAAATCTAAATGTTCTAACAATAATATATTATATTATAATATTAGGATATCGTATTAGATTAATATTTTGTTTGTCCAGATTCCTTGACTGTCTTGTTGACGTTTAATGTATTCTCTACCCCCGCCTCTCTCTTTTCCAGGAATGACGGACATCGCTGCAGTGTCTCCACATTCATATAGGTCTGATTGAGCAGAGCCGTGAGCTACTCAGTGTGTCGATGCTCGGACGGAATGATCCAGCAGGGTGACTAAGAGGAGGAAGAAGGGGGGAGAGGATGGGTGTGAATGCCTCCAGCTACCCTCACTCGTGCTCCCCTCGATTCGGGGGTAACCCACAGACCCAGCAGACCTTCATAGGTAAACTCTCATTTCAATGCTATTACAGACATTTGTTGTTTTTAGTTTAGCAACTGTTGTGATCGATAATGATAGAAAAGGTCTGACAGCCTGAGCGCTATTACATATTTTCAGATTGCATATATCAGACTCAAATTAAGTTTTTTTTTTCTAATATAAGAAAAGGAAATCTCTTTTTTTTTTCCTTAAGAAAACAAAAAAACAAAAACAGAACAATGTTCATGTTCAAAGGCAGTTCAACAGCACAGAGAAAGAGAATCTCATTAAATTATTGACTTCACCAGCTGGGACAGTCTTCATATTCTTTCACTGTAACATCTTGTCTGTATTCATTTATTTAAAGGCTTGGAAATCGTATCACAACTGTCAGCAGTTGCTTTGCAATTTTTTTCTCCCTTCAGTATCCCACAGAGTCTTGCTTTAACTGCATATTCTGATGTGAATATTTTCATGTCTTTGCTGTCTTTGAGATCAGTAAAGTAATGGTGCTTTCAAAATGCTAAGCCATGCATGACAGTGGGCCTACAATGAGAAATGGAACATTGGATTGAGACATAAAGTGTCGTCAGGGAGATATTAGCCATGCTGGGGAGGACATTAGATGACTTCATAGTTTCCTTTTTTGGCAGGTGGAAATTTAGAGATTTAGAGGGGGGAAAAGTTAAAAGTGCACATTAAGTGGTTTGGGGATACATACTTTCCTTTTTGAAATTGGAATTGTGTATGCAATGCTGTGTCAGGAAGGGATAATTTGCATGTACTGTTTAAAAAATGAAACTTGAATTTATTTCCAGAAATTATTTGAAGCATTGGCACTCTACTAATTTAAACCTTTTTTTATTTTACTCATAGTCTCATCTTGTTTTATGTCTAATTGTTGAGAAGAGATGCAATTTCAGCAAGTTTAGCTCTGTTTTAGTGCACAATAAATGGTTTGGGGATTTATACTTTACTGTTTTGAATTTCAATGTTTATATGCTGTACTCCTTCAAGGGATTATCAGTATAATTAAAAGGGAGTTTTTATGAAATTCAGATTTTAATTTCGATAAAAGTTAAAGTCTTGTTCACACACATCATTTAAAGGATTAGTTCACTTCCAGAATAAACATTTACTGATAATTTACTCACTTCTGTGCCATCCAAGGTGTTCATGTCTGTCTTTCTTCAGTCATAAAGAAATTATATTTTTTGAGGAATGTTTCATTTCTCCATATATTGGACTTCAATGGGAGCCAATGGGTTGAAGGTCCAAACTGCAGTTTCAGTGCAGATTTAAAGGGCTCTACACGATCCCAACCGAGAAATCTAGTGAAACACCCTGTCATTTTCTCAAAAAAAAAAAAAAAAAATGAATTCATATATTTTTAACCACAAATGCTCGTCTAGCACTAGCCTGACTTCACGCGTTATGTAATCACGTTGGTAAGGTCACGTGTGATGAAGGCGGAAATAACGACCCAATGTATACAAAAGCGAACATGCAAAAAACAGTCAAATGCCCTTTACAACAAAAAGGTAAAACAACAAAGTCGGACAATTTTGAAGTTGGAGAAAAAAAAAATTGATGTTTTTCGCCCTACCCTACCTTTTTGAACCAAAGTACACAGACAAATAACTAACCACGTATGACCTTCCCAACATGATTATGTAATGCGTTAAGTGGCTGACGTGCATCACCGAGCTAGCAAAAAAAAAATTTGAATATCGAATATTTGTCGTATTCAAAATAAAAATCCACATTGTTCCCACATTTTTTGATGCGATGAGGATGTAAGTGTCAGTGCATTTTAATGTTTTGATGTGACACTGCTGGTTGTTCATACGAAATATTGTGTAAAAAGAGAACATCAGTCGGCGCCGATAGCCTTGTGGGCAGCACGGCGACATACAGCGCCTTTGCCCTCCGGGCATCCCATGTTGGAATCCCGACTTGAGGACCTTTTCCGATACCGCCCCTTATCTCTCTCCCACTTCGCTTCCTGTCATATCTGATTTGTCCTATCACAATAAAAGGCAAAAAAAAAGAGAACATCAGTGCAGAGAAGATCTTGTTTACGGAAAAACTGAAACCAAGCCGGGTTTACCATTTGGTTTATAAACATTATTTTAAACATTATGTACTTTTTAAAATATAGTAGTGTTAATTTATTGCTTTGAATAAACGTGCACAAGTAATATTTTGCTCTGCACCCTCTTGTGGCCTCAGGAGAAAAGCCAAAAGCTTTTTTCCATCCTAACTGAAGTGATGTCCTTTAAATAAGAATATAATTCAAATATTGATAATATAAAGTACAAAATGCAAATGTAGTTTTTCAGTCATTTAGACAGCCCTACGAGCAAGTGCAAGACAAAAATTTGTGCTTAAAGTACATACACTTTTATTTTTCTTTAGAAAAGGATAGATAGGACCATTATACCTCGTCTGAGATTGTGTAAAACTCTTTGAAGTTGTATTAAACCTGCTATTTTGATCTATATGGAAGTCCACTATATGGAGAAAAATCTTGGAATTTTTCCTCAAAAACCTTTTTCGACTGAAGAAAGAAAGACATGAACATCTTGGATGTCATTGGTGTGAGTAAATTACCAGTAAATTTTTATTCTGGAAGTGAACTGATCCTTTACAATTCTGCATACAATGAATTTATTATTTTTTGATTGCTTTTATAGAGACACAATTCTGTAACTCAAATGCAACCCAATTGTAGTGTAATTTTTGTACTCTCATTGCTTTAAATTTACTCCATCAGTCCAGTCTCATTAAAAGTAAAGTGTCTTTCAGAGTTGTTCTGAAGCACTTGCAAAAAGCAAAGCCCTGTGGTGTTGCACTTATTTGGAATAAACTTTAATTATACCATCAGCAGACCTCACAATGCATATTTTCCTGCTGACAACTTTGAAGGCCTCCAGACTCTTACACAGCATGTTTCTTTTCTGTCACTAGGCGCCTCCTATGCACCACAGGGTTATGGCGGCGAGTCCAAGCTCTACAGCCTAGAACATGGCCCTGAAAAACCTCAGGACAAAAAGAAAAAGAGCTCTGGTTTGGCCACGCTCAAGAGGAGGTTCATTAAGCGACGCAAATCCAGTCGTTCTGCCGATCATGCCCGGCAGATGCGCGAGCTCCTCTCGGGGTGGGACGTGCGCGACGTCAATGCCCTGGTGGAGGAGTACGAGGGCACGGCAGCACTCAAAGAGCTCAGTCTGCAGGCGGGCCTAGCCCGGCCAGAGGCTCGCACCCTGCAGCGCGATTTAGCCACCCTTTATCAGCACAAGTACTGCACTGATGTGGACCTGATCTTCCAGGATTCCTGCTTCCCAGCACACCGTGCCATTCTGGCTGCCCGCTGCCCTTTCTTCAAGACCCTGCTTTCGACGTCACCGGGTTACGGAGCCGAGGTGTTGTTGGACGTTGGGACGGCAGGCATGGATGCGCCCATGTTCTCCTCATTGCTGCATTACCTCTATACGGGTGAGCTGGGCTCGGAGGACGCGAGGTTGCAGAACGTGGATGTGCTAGTCAGACTAAGCGAGGAGTTCGGTACGCCCAACTCCTTAGAAGCCGACATGAGAAATCTTTGTGAGCACATGCCGTATTTTGACTCGCTGCTGAGCTTCTCCTCGGACTCTGAGCTGGTGGAGGCTTTCGGAGCAGGTGGACCTGCTCCTAGTTGCGTGGGAGGTGGAAACGCAGGGGTGAACCACAACTCGCCTGATGAGGAGCTAAGGGCCCACAAGGCCGTGCTCTCGGCGCGCTCTCCCTTCTTCCGTAACCTGCTGCAACGGCGCATCCGCTCGGGTGAAGAGATCACCGAGCGAACTCTGCAAACCCCTACCCGTATTATCCTTGACGAATCCATCATTCCCAAGAAATACGCTCGTGTGGTCTTGCACTGCATGTACACCGATGCGGTGGACCTTTCGCTGGTGCTGCGCGGGAGTCCTTCCGAAGGCAGTCTGGGTGAAGTTCAGGCACTAGTAGCTGGAAGAGGGTGCATGAGTCGGGCCGAAGAGGCCATGGAGCTGTACCACATCGCACTCTTCTTGGAGTTCAGCATGCTGGCTCAGGGTAAGTCTTGCCATCTCATTTTTAATTTTTTTTCCCCTAGTTGTTTTCTTTCGCCTCCCCAGCTTTGTTTACTGCCTGATTAATTCACAAGCTGTCAAGGGAAGACCGGAGGAACAGGGTGGGGTTGCTGTAGTTTATTCACCTCATGTTGGGATTACTGTTTGTGAGAGATTCCCATATGTGCCAAACAACAAAGCACTGCAACCTCTGCGCTCCTCCTAATACCCTCATCCATTTCCGCCTATATTCATTTTATTTAGGAAGACAGGGTTTCTAAGGGTTGCAGAATTGTCCATGTTGTTAGGAGTGTGTACTTAATGACTAAAGTGACATAAATCTGCTTCAGGGTCGACTTTCTCTGAAGCAGCTCTACATTAAACACTGTTAACTTTCCTTTGTGTATTTATGGCAGGAGGTAGAAGAATAGGTCACCCCTCTCAAGTTGTGGTTTGCGTTCTGGATTCAAATGTCTTTTTCCTACTGTTGATGTTTGCTGCGGGGTACAGATATTGATTTGTGTTTAATGCCCTGAGTTTGTAGTTTCAGAAAATGACTGTTGATTGAGCAAGTTATTTTTATTTTTTAAGAAGGTATTGGGCTGTGTAATATAGCTAAAGCATATCCTGATTATTAATAAAATTGCCTTTTAGTGATATTTGATATATACAGCCTTTTGTTAAAGGGATACTTCACCCAAAAATGAAAATGAAAATTCTGTCATTAATTACTTACCCTTATGTCATTCCAAGCCCGTAAGACCTTAGTTCATCTTCGGAACACAAATTAAGATAGTTTTGATAAAAACTTGCTTTCTGACCCTGAATATACAGCAGTGGAACTACAACGTTCAAGGTACTCTTGTGAACGTGCATCCAAGACTGACACAAAAGAAGAAATGATTAAATAAATTCGTTATTTTTGTTTTCTTTACACACACAATGTATTATCGTAGCTTCATAAAATTAAGGTTAAACCACCGATGTCCTTACTAGCTTTCTGGGTTTTGAACGTGGTAGTTGTGTTGCTGTCTATGCCGGGTCAGAAACTCTCCGATTTCATAAAAAATATCTTAATTTGTCATCTGAAGATGAACAGAGGTCTTACTGGTTTCGAACGTAAGTAATTATAGACAGAATTTTTATTTTTGAGTGAACTTATCCCTTAAGTACATTTTAATGTTTTATTTTTGTTTTTACCTCACAATGTTTTAGTAAATTAACCACAATATTATAAAGAATATCATCATAGATCAACACTCATGTACCAGTGATAATATATCGACAAAAAAATTGGGGGTCAGCCATTTAGATTCAGTAATTTCATAAATATATTTGAGCAGTAAAGACATTTATAATGTTAAAGGTTTCTAATAGTTATTTTTAAAGTTTGTTTTGTGGTTTATATATTTCTGCAAAAAAAGTACTAAAATATTTTTTGGAGCACCAAATCAGCATATTAGAATAATTTCAAGCATCATGTGACTGTAGCAATTGCTTATTGTTTGAAATTGAAATAATATTTTACCTAGGGCTGTCACTAACAATTCTTTTGGTAATCGAGTGATGTGTCGATTATTCTCACGATTAATCGAGTAATCGGATAATTGTAATTTATTATTTTAAGTGAACAATAGCCTTTAAAATAGCTTAAAATACTTGTATAATAGCAGTGAGGCCATAATAATAATTTAAATAAAGTATTGAAAGCAAGTAATCATATAGTTTTATTTAACAAAACTGTTAAAATACATAATGTATTATAAACAATAGAGCTAATGTACATTACGCATTATAACAAATGACTGCAAAGGGTACCAACGACCTGACAATTGTTTTTACACTTAACTGCGTGATCTAATCCTTGTTTAATATTGACTCAACAACATTTAATTCAAATGTCCACTTAATTTTTAATATTTGGCCATTTCTTTATAATAGAAAAGCTACAGACACTGTAATTTCTTGAATATGTGGACATCAAAATGTGTAAACTCAGAATAAGGGTTTTATTTTGAATTCATGATGAACAGTTAGCATATTAAGAAAGATATTGATGAATTCTTCTGTGTTTGCGTAGGTTTATAAACGGTTTACCGTACAAATCTGATGAAATAGCTCACATTGCAATCTCAAATGAGTGTTATAATAAACTCAAACTGACAACAAAATGCAGAGATGAAGTTTGAGATGATCCACACATGTAAATGATAACAGTTTGTGTGGAGGAGCATTTACTGTGAACGGAACTGCTCGGACAGGCACGCACGTACTTAACCTACACCCATGTAAATAATTGAAGTGCAAATAATATACCTGTGTCGCATATATTTAGTTGAATCATAGATATTGTGAATTCTTAATAGCAATATGCTTTATTATGATTTTAATGAGTTTAATATGTGGAATGCACCACTTCCGGTATTTTACAGATTCCTCCATTTTTTTTTTTTTTCAATCAAATACTCAAATTCGAGGAATCGTTCCAGCCCAAATTTCCTCATGTTACTTGCAGTTTTTTGATCAAATAAATGCAGCCTTACCCCACCTGAAACCTTTGAATGATAGTGTGCACCAATATGACACTGCATATTAATACATGAAAAATGCCACTGCAGAACCGTTTTTAAGCATTTATGAGTGTCTTGAAGTAGAGGAAACGAGGAGAGATTAGGAATCTACTCAAATTACATGGTCTTTGGGAAGCTTAATGATTGAATAAAAATGCATTAAAATCATTGCGATATTCACTGTTACTTGAATTTTATTTCGTCATCAAATTCTACTGCCGATATAAAATTAGCCCTACTCACTGGAGGAAGAAATAACTTCTTTGAGTGGTATCTAAAGTAGTTCCTCACAGTAATTTACATCTAATTTATCACCGCAGCCTTGCCAAAACCTGCCGGTGCATCAGTTCTCAAAAAAAGGGCTTTTTGTCGGTAGGAAATTTGCAGCCTGGTGTCTTTTTTTTTTTTCTCATTACACATTTACTGGCTTGTGCACTCCTTGCCTGTGTAGTTTGTGTCATCAGCCTCTATTGTGAATTGGCCAGTTTATCTCTATTTACTGCACAAAGTGATGGGCTTCAGCTGTGCTGGGCTAAGATATGTTTTTCAGAGAGCCACCCGTCCTTCTGATTACTTCATCTGAATAAAAGTATCAATCCTGCGCTCTACAGAACAGGTCTGCAGTCAGTGTCAGCTGATCCTTATGACCCGTTGGTCAGCTGTGGTTTGTAACAGATACCGATCCGATTCAGTCCTGTCAGCATAGCCTGATGATGAGCTCAGGAGGACTTGTTTTCTTCCAGAACATGCTGTGCCATTTGCTACGTCAACCCTTGTTTTTTTTTTTTTTTCTTACCGACATGAAACATATGGCAATCGAATACAAATTGCTTGTGTAATCCTGACTTTGATTTGACTTCAGTTTTGACAAACTTCAATAATTATTGTCAGAAACCTTGTCCACTGTTCCTCCTGATAGTTTTCAACAGCTATTTCTTATGGTGCAATGTAGTTACAATGTGTTGCATGAGATTTACAACACACAAATCTTTTGTTTTTGCTTGCTTTTTCGTTAGGGCCTCTGTCAATCAAAGAAAGCTCTAGATAGAGTACTCCGCACTGAACACAGGCAATCATTGAGGTGATTTCAGTACATGTGTGTTGATAGCCTCCAGTGGGAGACAAACGTGGCAATGACCTCTAGGAAATGGAGGCACAGCAGTCATTTAACACCCAGTCAGCAGCCGGCCAGTGGTTGGTACATGGCAAAGATAATTAATGTGCTGACCAGGCAGACGCACGTTGATAAAAAGCCACCCATTGGTCTGGAACTGACTCTGTTCCGCAGAGGAAAATCACTCTTGTTCACACTAACTACAGGAAGTCAGTTCCTGCAGCTGTGGATCTTGTTAACCTCTTTGTTAAACCTAAGCTGTTAACGTATAGGTGACATATGGTAGGAATACACAGACACCAATAACTCTTGTGTATGAAGAACTTTTCTAGAGTATCCATGTATGTCCTTCCGCACAAGTTTGGTTTAATTATGATACTGTAAATTGTTTGGAAATAAAAAAAAAAGTTTTATAAAAAAACAACAGACTTTCCTTTGAAAAATGAGGACGCATAGGAGAGAGCACACAGTATGCTCACTTATATCAGCCTCAGATGTGTGCACACGACTGCCATATGTTCACCCATCCTGCGTATGTGTCAGTTAAATAAAAGGAAGCACGATTATTTCCATCAAAACAAAATTGTATATTTATCCCAGCAATGATAAAACATTAAATGTAACCTAAGAACTAGAAAAAAAAAGTCACAGCCCCCAGTTTTTAGAAAGTCGTGAGAAAAACTTTTCTTGTTGCTCTGTTTGTGCTGTGACAGGAAATCGACGTCAAGTGAAACTGAGCAGATAACAGCGGTGAAAGTAACAAAGTCTTCCTAGTTCATTGTTGACTTAGTTATCTGTATTTGCTTAAACTAATTAAGCAAACTCATATGATTATCTTTGGTATCTCTTAGCCAATACGTTTGTTGAAAAGAGTAAATGTGTTTTGTTTTATGATGCCTTAGTGATCCTCTATAGATTTATTATACCTGTAATTGAGGTTATTAATAGTGGAGTTTATGGTTTCTGAACTATTTAACACACTACTCTAAATTAATAAAAATCCAGGTATTGCTATTGGCAAGTACTAAAATGAAAGTATTTCTGAGAACTCATTCTATGCTGATTTAGCACTTATAAAAAAAATGTTGTGACCCTGGACCACAAAACCAGACTTAAGTAGCACTGGTTTATTTGTAGCAATAGACAAAAACACATTGTATGGGGCAAAATTATCTATTTTTCTTTTATGCCAAAAATCATTAGGATATTAAGTACAGTCGTGGCCAAAAGTTTTGAGAATTACATAAATATTGGAAATTGGAAAAGTTGCTGCTTAAGTTTTTATAATAGCAATTTGCATATACTCCAGAATGTTATGAAGAGTGATCAGATGAATTGCATAGTCCTCCTTTGCCATGAAAAATAACTTAATCCCGAAAAAACTTTCCACTGCATTGTTAAGAAGGCTTCAGGGCGTCCAAGAAAGTCCAGCAAGCGCCAGGATCGTCTCCTAAAGAGGATTCAGCTGCGGGATCAGAGTGCCACCAGTGCAGAGCTTGCTCAGGAATGGCAGCAGGCAGGTGTGAGCGCATCTACACGCACAATGAGGCCAAGACTTTTGGAAGATGGCCTGGTGTCAAGAAGGGCAGCAAAGAAGCCACTTCTCTCCAAAAAAAACATCAGGGACAGATTGATCTTCTGCAAAAAGTATGGCAAATGGACTGCTGAGGACTGGGGCAAAGTCATATTCTCCGATGAAGCCTCTTTCCGATTGTTTGGGGCATCTGGAAAAAGGCTTGTCCGGAGAAGAAAAGGTGAGCGCTAGCATCAGTCCTGTGTCATGCCAACAGTAAAGCATCCTGAGACCATTCATGTGTGGGGTTGCTTCTCATCCAAGGGAGTGGGCTCACTCACAATTTTGCCCAAAAACACAGCCATGAATAAAGAATGGTACCAAAACACCCTCCAACAGCAACTTCTTCCAACAATCCAACAACAGTTTGGTGAAGAACAATGCATTTTCCAGCACGATGGAGCACCGTGCCATAAGGCAAAAGTGATAACTAAGTGGCTCGGGGACCAAAACGTTGACATTTTGGGTCCATGGCCTGGAAACTCCCCAGATCTTAATCCCATCGAGAACTTGTGGTCAATCCTCAAGAGGCGGGTGGACAAACAAAAACCCACTAATTCTGACAAACTCCAAGAAGTGATTATGAAAGAATTGGTTGCTATCAGTCAGGATTTGGCCCAGAAGTTGATTGAGAGCATGCCCAGTCGAATTGCAGAGGTCCTGAAAAAGAAGGGCCAACACTGCAAATACTGACTCTTTGCATAAATGTCATGTAATTGTCGATAAAAGCCTTTGAAATGTACGAAGTGCTTGTAATTATATTTCAGTACATCACAGAAACAACTGAAACAAAGATCTAAAAGCAGTTGAGCAGCAAACTTTGTGAAAACTAATATTTGTGTCATTCTCAAAACTTTTGGCCACGACTGTATGATTATGTTCCATGAAGATATTTTGTAAATTTCTTAATGTAAATATATCAAAACATCATTTTTGATGGGTAATATTTATTGCTACGAACTTTAACTTTGGACAACTTTAAATGTGATTTTCTCAATATTTAGATTTTTTGCACCCTCAGATTGCAGATTTTCAAATAGTTGTATCTCGGCCAAATATTGTCCTATCCTAACAAACCATACATCAATGGAAAGCCCATTAATTCAGCTTTATATGTATAAATGTAAAGAAATGGACCAGGGTCACATTTAATATTGTTATCAATTTTGAAAGCAGGTGTGCTGCTTTACATTTTTATTGATTGATTAAGAATTTGTGGATGAATCAAAAGTTCAATAGAACTGAATTTATTTGGGGAAATTGTAACATAAGACATGTCTTTACTGTCACTTTTGTTTGATTTTTATAAATTTTTAATAAATAAAAGTATTAATTTCTTTTTTTTATCTTATTTCTTATTTTACTGATCCTAAACTTTTGAATTGTAGTATGTAAGTGAACTACTACTTTTTGCTTTTATGGCATTTTTTGAATAATTAATGTTCGAATTGTTACTTTAAAGCAGGGGTGGGGAACGTTGATCCTCGAGGGCCAGTGTCCCTTCTGAGTTTAGCTCCAACCCTAATCAAACACACCTGAACAAGCTAATCACGGTCTTCAGGACCATGCACACACAGCCTTTGTGGTACTCTCATGAACACTCGTCGAAGACTGACACAGAAGAGAAGAAATTGTTAAATAGTCAATATTTTAGTTTTCTTTGTGCACAGAAAGTATTGTGATAGCTTCATAACATTACGGTTGAACCACTGATGTCACATGGACTATTTTATCGATGTCCTTACAACCTTTCTGAGCCACAAAACGTGATAGTTGCGTTGCTTTCTATCCAGGGTCAGAAAGTTCTTGGATTTCATTGAACATATCTTAATCTGTGTTCCAGAGCTAAATGAAGGTCTTACGGGTTTGGAACAACATTTTGGTAAATGAGTAATGACACAATTTTTCATTTTTGGGCAAACTATTGCTTTAATGTGATATTCATGGCATAAAGCTTCCTTCCTAGTCCAGGCTATGGATGCCTGTTTCCGCCACTGAATAAAAAATAAAAAAGATAATTGCGACTTTGTATCTCACAATTTTATTTCACAATTCTGACATCTCGCAATTTTTTTTTTTTTTTTTCTCGGAACTGTGAGATATAAATGCACAATTGCCAGTTATAAAGTCAGAATTGTGGGATATAAACTCACAAATGCAAGAAATAAAGTCAGAATTGCAAGATATAAACTTTTTGTCTCGCAATTGCAATTTTGTATCTCACAATTTCGGACTTTATAACTTGCAATTCTGACTTCATTTCTCAGAATTGCAAGTTTATATCTCAGAATTCTGACTTTATAACCTACAATTGCGAGTTAAAGTCAGAATTGCATGATAGAAACTCGCAACTGCAAGTTATAAAGTCGAAATTCCGAGATATAAACTCACAATTGTGAGTTAAAGTCAGAATTGCATGATAGAAACTTGCAACTGCGAGTTTATATCTCGGAATTTCGACTTTATAACTTGCAATTGTGAGTTTATATCACACAATTCTGACTATTTCTCAGAATTGCAAGTTTATATCTCGGAATTCTAACTTTATAACTTGCAGTTGCAAGTTTATATTATGCAATTCTGATTTTGTTTCTCAGAATTGCGAGTTTATATCTCACAGTTCTGACTTTATAACTTGCAATAGTGAGTTTATATCACACAATTCTGACTTCTAGCAATTGTAAGTTTATATCAGACAATTCTGACTTCATTACATAGATACGAACTCGCGATTCTGACTTTATAACCGGCAATTGTGAGACTATATCTCACAGTTCAGGATTCAGGCAATTCAGAATTGTGAGAAAACAAGTTCCAATAACTTGTTTTTTGGGGGGCTTCCATACTAGGCAGACTGTTCATAGACAGTAAGTTGCAAAAACTCACTTAGTCACTCAGAAATCAGCATGGTTATGCTGTCAGAATCATGTGCAAATGAACATATTAAGCCCACATTTACCTTAACAGTTATTCAGTAACTTGGCACTTGGCCCAATCTAATGAATGACATTGGCTAACCTCAGAGTACTGTCCTAATCATAACTGTGATCATTTACATATAGAAGTCCTAAAGTGCATTAGCAAATTAAACAGCCTGTTTAATTCTAAGGGTCAGAGAGAGGGTAGTAATTTCTCCTGTAAAACTAAATGACGGCTTTTTGGTGCAGGAAACCTGGCTAATTTTAAAAGTGGGCCTCAGGGGGAAAAATTAGCATCTAATCAGTATCTCACAGGGTAGATGAGATGATGGAAAGTGGTGGTCCAGATATCTAGCTTAGGCACATGAGAGCGTTTTCAAAGAGTGTGATGGAAATAGGCTGACTTGGAGTTGAAGGAGACAGTTCTGGTGAGGGTTCGTGCTGTGAATGAACTGACACGGGGCTGAGCGTGACACTGCACCTGTGACGATAACATTAACTGACAGCGTGGCGTACCATAGGTCTGTTCTGTAGTGCAAATGAAATGCTGCATCGATGGGCCTGGAGGCTGGGAGCTACAGAGAGCTGTGCACATTTCTTTCCAGTCCTCAGCACCTTTAAAAAATGCATTGCTTCTCATTCGAGAAAGGGACATCTGGGGATAAAGAGAGAAATTATTCACATACTGAAAACCTTTTGTGTGTTCCAGTATGTGTTCATTTGTATTTTTCATTCTTTGTTCCGCTTGCGGTTTTGTGTCACTGTTCATTAAGTTGAATGGTTTAAAAAGGATGCTTTGATATTTCATCATTATCTAACAATGAAAATTAGGCAGCAGGAGCATTTCAAATCCATAAAGCAAGGACTTTGTGACCTTGTTTTTCTTTCAAAGCTTTTCTGACATTTATTTCATGCTTTAATTTAATCAAACCATCTAAACAAGGTAAATATATAGAGTGTAAATAGTAATCTAGCAGCTATTTAATGGGGTTGTTCTGTATTATGTCATGCAGAAAGCTGATTTATTATATTTGTAGGTATTTCATTTCTTAGGATGCACTGATATTTAATTCTAAATTCTAAAATCTCTTTTTTGTGTGTGTTTTATAGCTATCAACTTTTTAATGACCGATTATTAAAATTATAAAAAGTTTGTCTAAATACATTATAAATTAAACACTGAACACTAAAATCAATCCATTTGTTAATTGGAATAGGTATTGCAACATTGTAGTGTACAATATGAAAGTTATTTTAAGATTTGCTAAAAAATACATTTAACAGTATTATTAGAGCATTTAAGATTGACTTTAAAGGGATAGTTCACCCAAAAATGACAATTCCGTCATTAATTACTCAACTTCATGTCATTCCAAAGCTGTAAGACCTTTGTTCATCTTCAAAACACAAATATATTTCTGATAAAATCCGAGAGCTTTCTGAACTTGGATAGACAGCAATGCAACTGACCCGTTGAAGGCCTAGAAAGGTAGTAAAGACATTGTTAAAATTGTCCATGCGACATCCGTGATTCAATCATAATTTAATGGAGTTACGAGAATACTTTTTGTGCGTCTGGCTATTTTTGTTTTCTTTATACGCTCGTAACTTCATAAAATTACGCTTGAACCACTGATGTCACATGAACTATTTTAACAATGTTCTTACTACCTTTCTGGTTCTTGAACATGTCAGTTGTGTTGCTCTCTATGCAGAATCAGAAAGTTCTCAGATTTCATCAAAAATATTTGTGTTTTGAAGATGAATGAAGGTCTGAGTGAGTAATTAATGACTGAATTTTTATTTTTGTCTCAACTATCCCTTTAAGTAAGCATTGGATGATGGCAAAGGTCATTTACATGTTTACATGACACTGACAGGCTTAAGATTTTACATTTTGTACTGAGTTAAGGGCAGTCCGTTGGGTAACAAACACTGTCACCGCAACACCTCTGTTCCTTGAGAGAACAGGTCTAATATTGATAGCTTTGGCGAGAGTCCTTTTGAAACGACGCCGCTTTGATGCTTGTGCAAGAGGTTGAGTCAGACGTCCTTTAGAGTGTGTTTCAAACTCAATACGGAAACCCTTCCTGGCCCCAAGGCACCGTTCTGATTAGTATTAACACAGATTGCTGGTGGTGTTTCCATTAAGCCTATGAGAGACTGTCAGCTCTGTAATGATTCTGTCTGTTACAGCTTGTCTGAAAGGTCATGGAGAATTTTAACCCAACACCTCTCTGGGGCTCCTCCACTCTCCGCTTCTCATTTTCATCTCTGTATCTTTTCGCAATTTCCATCTTTCACATTCAGTCATACAGACCGGGCTAATTTTCCACTATCTCTGTCCTTTTTGACATTACCCGCCTAATCTTTACTCCTTCTCCCATTTTACTTCCTCTCAGCATGTCGCCGCTTCTCTCGCTGACTGGCTCGCTCTATCTCTCCTCCTCCTCCTCTTCTCTGTCTATTAGCCTGTCTACCCCTTATATCAAGCTCCGGGGCTCTGGCTAGTTAATTGGGGTACTGCACTTGTTCAAGGCTAATAGATACCCTAATGATTAGTCCTTCACTGTCTCCGCTCCCTTCCTGTGTTGCCGTGTTCCTCCAATATCAGGTGTACTCAACTGTAAAATGAGCTCAAGACTACCATTAGGTATTTCACATCACATGGCCTTGTTGTTAGCTTTTGAGTCCTTGAAGAAATGTGTTTCTTCAGAGGAAGTATATTTTAAATGTATACTAAGTGTGTTATAAAACATCGCCTTGCTTGTGGTTTACTTTTAAATTAGTTTTTTATGAGTTTTCTAGTGAAATGAGTTTTAAATGACTCATTTGTTAGAAGCTCTACGTTGCTGAAATCAGTCAGCCTTCCTCATGGATCCCTCATTATCCTCCTTTCTCATCTTCTAGGCTGTCTTTTTCACCCATATTCCCGCCAGTTATTTTATTGATAGTTTTTGGTATTAAAAAGTATAGCGTAATTAATTAATTTGAAACTATCTTTGTGATGTCCCCATAGGGAGCTCTATAGGTTTTGGAACCGAGCAAATGTGGGCATAAGATCAAACCACTAATAAGGAGGCCACACTAACTGCTGAGGAGTACATCTGTGCTTTTTGGACAACTGATCAGCAACAAGAACACACAAATGCAGATGTTTGCTAAACACCCATCAACACTTTTCTCTTGCGTCTTGATTTTTTGTGTAGAGCAGAGCCCACCCTGTAGTTCTCACATTTCTCAAAGGGATAGTTCACCCAAAAATGACAAATCTGTCATTAATTACTCAACCGTAAGACCATCATTCATCTTTTGAACTCAAATTATGATATCTTGATTAAATCCGAGAGCTAAACATGACTTAGTACTTGGTGGCAAAACCCTTTTTGCCAATCACAGAGGTCAGATGTTTCTTATAGTTGGCCACCAGGTTTGCACACATGCCAGAAGGGATTTGGTCCATCTCCTCTTTGCAGATCTTCTCCAAGTCATTAAGGTTTCAAGGCTGATGGTTTGAGTTGCCAAACTTCAGCTCCATCCACAGAATTTCTATGGGATGAAGGTCTGGAGACTGGCTAGGACACTCCAGGACCTTAATGTTCTTCTTCTTGAGCCACTTCTTTGTTGCCTTGGCTGTGTGTTTTGGGTCATTGTCATGCTGAAATGCCCATTCATGGCCCATTTTCAATGCCCTGGCTAAGGGAAGGAGGTTCTCACCCAAGATTTGGTTGTACATGGCCCTCTCCATCGTCCCTTTGATGCAGTGGACAGGACAACTTCCAGTCCGGTTAGCAAAAAAAAACACCCCCAAAGCATAATGATTAAGCATAATAATTTCCACCTCCGTGTTTGATGGCGGGGATGATGTTCTTGGGGTCATAGGCAGCATTCCTCCTTCAAACACAGCGAGTTAAAGGAACACTCCACTTTTTTTGGAAATAGGCTCCCCCCCCCCCCCCCCCGAGTTAATAATTTGATTTTTACCGTTTTGAAATCCATTCAGCCGTTCTCCTGTTCTGGCGATATCACTTTTAGCATAGCTTAGCATAGATCATTGAATCCTATTAGACCAATAGCATCGCGTTCAAAAATGTCCAACAAGTTTCCATATTTGTTGTATTTAAAACTTGACTCTTCTGTAGTTATATTGTGTACTAAGACCGGTGGAAATGCAAAGCTGCGAGTTTCTAGGCTGATAAGATTAGGAACTACACTTCCATTCCGGCGTAATAGTCAAGGAAGTTTGCTGCCGTAATATGGCCGAAGCAGGCGGAGTATTATCAGAAATGATTTCCCAGCTAGTTTAGCATTTGCACATGTGGTGCGTGGTATTACTGCTCCTGCTTCAGCCTTATTACGGCAGCAAACTTCCTTGACTATTACGCCGGAACGGGAGTGTAGCTCCTAATCTTATCAGCCTAGAAAATTGAAGCTTTGCATTTCCACCGGTCTTAGTACACGATATAACTACAGAAGAGTCAAGTTTTAAATAGCACAAA
Organism: Garra rufa; assembly: GCF_049309525.1. NCBI lineage: Eukaryota > Metazoa > Chordata > Actinopteri > Cypriniformes > Cyprinidae > Garra > Garra rufa. Next base: position 24,331,771 of record NC_133373.1, read on the forward strand.
TATCGAAACTCGTTGGTCATTTTTGAACGTGATGCTATTGGTCTAATAGGATTCAATGATCTATGCTAAGCTATGCTAAAAGTGATATCGCCAGAACAGGAGAACGGCTGAATGGATTTCAAAACGGTAAAACTCAACTTATTAACTCGGGGGGGGGGGGGGGGGGAGAATGAGCCTATTTCCAAAAAAAGTGGAGTGTTCCTAAGTTGATGCCAGTGAGCTTGATAATGGTCTCTACTGACCACAACACTTTCACCCAGTTTTCCTCTGAATCATACAGATGTTTATTGGCAAACTTCAGATTGGCCTGTACATGTGCTTTCTTGAGCAGTGGGCGCTGCAGGGTTTTAGTCCTTCACGGCGTAGTGTTACAATTGTTTTCTTGGTGACTATAGTCCCAGCTGCCTTGAGATCATTGACAAGATCCTCCTGTGTAGTTCTGGCCTGATTCCACACTGTTCTTATGATCATTGAAACTTTATGAGGTGAGATGGAGCGTGGAGCCCCAAACTGAGGGAGATTGACAGTTATTTTGTGTTTCTTTTATTTACGAATAATTGCACCAACTGTTGTCATCTTCTCACCAAGCTGCTCGGCGATGGTCTTGTAGCCCATTCCAGCCTTGTGTAGGTCTACAATCTTTCCTTTGACAGCTTATTGGTCTTGGCCATGGTGGAGAGTTTGGAATATGATTGATTGATTGCTTCTGTGGACAGGTGTCTTTTATGCAGGTAACAAACTGAGATTAGGAGCACTCCTTTTAAGAGAGACAGCGTAATCAATGCCTTAGATTCTTTGTTTGCTTTGAATATGCACCCTCTAGTGGTGAAAACGTACATATTGTGTCTTTTAATGACAGGATTTTCATTTTTGGGTGAACTATCCCTTTTATAAACCTTATTTAAATCTATTTAAATTTTAGCAGTCTAGTGTAAATACAGATTTTGTCCCGTTAATTTAAATAGAAGTTTTTATTCCCAATGTAAAGCACAAACATTGAGATGCTGTTTAAAACCAAAACTGTTTATCTGCATTTCCCATGTTTATAGATATGGTAAGGAGATACAGAGTCCACAAAACTAACATCGAAGTGCTGATGAAATCTGCGGCGTTTGCTCTGGACTCATTACCATCAAATCTTCTGCACTTGGCATTCAAGTGCCTTTGAGTGGAAAACACTGCAAGTTGTTTGTGCTTAGTCTTCCTGCCATGTGTTGCTTTTGTTTTGCAGACTTTTGTTTCTGCTCTCATGTTAGGACACTCGTCTCATGTTTGAGTGATTATTAACTCCTTGGTGTAAGTTCTGCAATCATTCTTTTGGTTTGAATTCGACTCGCACCTAATCATTAACTTTCATTAACTCGCATTGATTTGTTTCTCAGCGTTCATGCCCAATGTGAACAATCTACACATTGATTACAAAGTCGATAAAGAAAGATGAGATTTTTTGAATGCTGGGTGATACGCTCCCTAGAGGCTAATATGATAGTGTTTTTTGAAAATGACAAGTTTATGGCTCTGCGAGCAGAGATTATGATTAACTGGGGCCGGTTTATGAGGGAATACTGCACTACTTTGCTTCTGCATGCTAAATGGTTTCTAGTCATGCGGTGAAACAGATGCGGTGCTACTTTAAACTTTCGTGTGCTCCAGGCTGGAGACGTGTGAGCCGCCATCCTCAGGCTGTGCACTGCCCATCATAAAAAGAAAGACATTGTCATTAGATCTCAGACTTAAACAGTACACCTTAGCACTTTGCAGGCAATAAGAGACGACATAGAAGGCTGACTTCTAGTAACATTTATTTATTTATTTTTTTTTTTTTTATTGAGATTTATACATAATCTGAAAGCTGAATAAATAAGCATTCCATTGTTGTATGGTTTGTTTAAATAGGGCAATATACAACTATTTGAAAATCTGAAATCTGAAAAATCTAAATATTGAGAAAATCACCTCATGGAACATAATCTTAACCTAATATCCCAATTATTTCTGGCATAAAATAAAAACAGATAATTTTGTCCCATACAATGTATTGTTGGCTATTGCTACAAATATAGGCTCTACCTGTGGTTGTGGTTTTCCACAGGGCAGGAGTGATGGCTTGAGAAATATGAACTACGAATGCTTGTTTATTTGACTTCCTCAGATCCTTAACTTCTTCAAGGTCACTCTTACAAGTCTCAAAAACAGCGTACTTACTTACAAAATATGTCATTCGACAACGTAGTACTCTCTCTAGAATTTTGAAAGAGGCATCTGCTCTGACGCAGGCTGCCATCTAATTGAATATTTAATGGTACTGATCTGCACAGTGTGCCTGAATACTTAAAGGGATAGTTCACCCCAAAATGAAAATTCTCTCATCGTTTTCTCACTTTCAAGTTGTTCCAAACCTGTATGAACACAAAAGAAGATATTTTAGAGAATGTTGGTAACCCAATAGTTGCTGGTCCCTATTGATTTCCATAGTAGACGAGAAAATACTATAAAAGTCAATCGCTACCAGTTTTTTACAAAAAGAAAACAATTTTTGGGCAAGCTGTCCTTTTAAAGGAGTAGTTCACACATTTGTGGAAACTGTGTCATTTCCGCAATCATTACTTCAGTCTTTAGTGTCACATGATCCTTCTGAAATGTTTCTAATAGGGCTGGTTAAAAATACAGATTTCTTGATTTTAAAAGATTGTAATTTTTACTAAAAGGAATCGATCCTTAAATTCCAAGAATCGATTAGTCTAGTCTGTTTTAGGTTAATAAACTGAACATTGTAGCGCACATCCCTTCCAATAAATCGCAATAAGCTTTGTGCTTTGTTACTTTTGATATGAAATAGTCTTAGATTTCAAATTCGGTCTGTTTTATTACAAATATTCAAACAATAAATGCCGTTTTGGCACTGTTTAATGTGGTGTGACATATATGTGCAAATATGTCAGTATAAGAGCTATAACAGTGTCACTTAACATCACATTTACCTCAGAAAAATCATATTCTGTGCCCAAAAACTTTTTGGTCAGCTAGAAAAATCATGAAATTTGTCAAAACCCAGCCTACTTTCTAATATGCTAATTTAATGCTCAAGAAACATTTCTTATTGTTATCATTGGTAAAGCAGGTGTGCTACTTAATATTTTTTTTAATTCTTTGAATCCTTTAAAAGAACTGCATTTAAGATCTGCATTTGAAATAGTCTTGTCACTTTTGATCAGTTTAATGTGTTTTGTTGGGTATAATACAATAAACTTTAACATTTCTGCACTTAAACGATTGTTGGAGCTGAATTTCTCATATTGCCTGTTAGAAAGGGAAAACGGCACTTGCTCTCTAGAGATGCTTGGCTTGAATTGCATTGAGGTTGAAATTCTCCTCTGCTCCGGGGGTCTTTGTATCAAGCACAGGGGAAAAAAATGGTGGCATTTACTGATTAAACTGCACTGAATGCCTCTCTTTTGACATTCGGTCTTTGATGACTGGAAAAGGAGAGCGAAAGAATTGAATAGAAGAGACAAACAGATCAAATCAGTAATTCAGGGCACAGTTTGAAGCAGCATAAAGCAGTGTTTTCGTTGTGAATAATTGGGTAAATTATTCATCTTTTCCCACAGTGACATTTAAATGCATACATTTTCATTAATATTTTAGACATATTTGCATATATTGTGGTTGAATATATTCCTGCTGTATTTGAGGGCGTTTTAACTTTTTGAAGTGTTATATTGCAGTCACGATGTTTTGAATTTTAATTTTTTTTTTTTTTATATATAAATAGATGAAATGCCATAGAGGGCAGATGAAGGTAGTGACTGTTAGAGCTCGACCACCCACGTTTTTGTTTTAAAATCTTGATTAACTACATTTGGACACAGATTTGTATGTCTAAGAGTCATGTTTATGCCTAAATAAAATGTGATGACATTGTTTATTCATTCTAGGCTGTGAAGACATTGTTGCCGACAGCATCTCGCTGGACTCTGTGGTGGCCATCCTGAAGTGGAGCTCACAGCCCTACGGCTCCAAATGGGTTCATCGGCAAGCCATGCACTTCCTGTGCGAGGAGTTCAGCCAGGTTATGACCTCCGACGTCCTCTACGAGTTTAGCAAGGAGCACCTGCTGGCGGCCATTCAGTCTGATTACCTGCAGGTGATGACCATGCACCAATTCACCTTGAGTACTTTTCAGATTTCCCAGTGCAGGATTGTCTAGTTCAGGATTTCCCAGTTTATGGTAGTTTATTGTGAATCAAGTAATATGTACTAGGGCTGTCACTAAGTGTTATTTTGGTAATCGTCAATTATTCTGATGATTAATCGAGTAAAATAATCTGCACTAGGGCTGTCAATAACAATTATTTTGGTAATCGAGTAATCTGTCTATTATTTCAACGATTAATCGAGTAAAATAATCTGCACTAGTGCTGTCACTAACTATTATTTTGGTAATAGAGTAATCTATTATTTTGACAATTAATCAAGTAATATAATCTGCACTAGGGCTGTCACTAACAATTATTTTGGTAATCGATTAATCGAGTAAAATAATCTGCACTTGGGCTTTCACTAACTTTTTTCGAGTAATCTGTCGATTAGTCTGACGATTAATCGAGTATATAATCTGTACTAGGGCTGTCACTAAGGATTATTTTGGTAATCGAGTAATCTGTCTATTTCGACGATTAATCGAGTACAATAATCTGCGCTAGGGCTGTCACTAGCAATTATTTTGGTAATCGATTAATCGGGTAAAATAATCTGCACTGGGGGCTTTCACTAACTGTTTTTCTTTTCTTTCTTTTTTCTTTTTCTTTTTTTCGAGTAATCTGTCGATTAGTCTGACGATTAATCGAGTAAAATAATCTGCACTAGGGCTGTCACTAGCGATTATTTTGGTAATCGAGTAATCTGTCTATTTTGACGATTAATCGAGTAAAATAATATGCCCTATGGCTGTCACTAACAATTATTTTGGTAATCGATTGATCGAGTAAAATAATCTGCACTAGGGCTGTCACTAGCAATTACTTTGGTAATCGAGTAATCTGTCTATTTTGACAATTAATCGAGTAAAATAATCTGCACTAGGGCTGTCACTAACATTTATTTTGGTAATCGATTAATCGAGTAAAACAATCTACTAGGGCCGTCACTAACAATAATTTTGGTAATCAATCTATTAAAACAATCTGCACTAGGGCTGTCACTAACAATTATTTTGGTAATCGATTAATCGAGTAAAATAATATGCACTGGGGCTTTCACTAACTTTTTTTGATAATCGAGTAATCTGTTGATTAGTCTGACGATTAATCGAGTAAAATAGTCTGCACTAGGGCTGTCACTAACATTTATTTTGGTAATCGATTAATCTAGTAAAGCAATCTGTACTAGGGCCGTCACTAACAATAATTTTGTTAATCAATTAATCGAGTAAAATAATCTGCCCTGGGCTTTCATTAATTATGTTTTTGATAATCGAGTAATCTATTATTTTGATGATTAATCAAGTAAAACAATCTGCACTAGGGCTGTCACTAACAATTATTTTGGTAATCAAGTAAAATAATCTGCACTAGGCCTTTCACTAATGATTTTTTGGTAATCAAGTAATTTGTTTAATATTCTGATGATTAATCGAGTAAAATATGCTGCACTAGGGCTGTGACTAACAATTATTTGGGGAATTGAGTAATCTGTAAATTATTCTGCCAATTAATCAAGTAAAATAATCTGCACTACGGCTGTCACTAATGATTATTTTGGTAATCGAGTAATCGGTTTATTATTCTGACGATTAATTGAGTAATCTGATAATAAAAATCAACCTAAGCTAACAATAGGCTTTAGAATTACTTTAAAAATAAATAAAATAGTAATGAGGCAATAATAATTGTTTCAAATAAAGTATTAAAGGCAAGTAATCATATGGTTAAAATACATATTGTATTATAAACAATAGAGTTAAAGTACATGATGCATCATAACAGATGACTGCAGAGGGCGCCAACGGCCTAACGGTTGTTTTTTTACACTTTACTGCATGATCTAATCCTTATTTAAAACTAACTAAACATTTAATTCAAATCTCCACTTTATCTATATTATTTGGCAATTTTCTTATGACAGACAACATGCTAACTGTTCATCACAATTTCAAAATAAAAGCTCAGAGCATTTATAGCCACTGTAACTTGAATATGTGGAGCTCAGAGTGTAGACTCTTTGCTCTGAGCTTTTATTTTGAAATCGTGATCAACAGTTAGCATGTTTATAAAGATATTGATGTATTCTCCTGAGTTTGTGTAGGTTTATAAATTATTTAATTTACAAATCTGATGAATTGGCACATGTTGCATTTCCAGATTAAAAGTTGTATCAGCGATTCTAGGCTGAAACATAAAGTGTCAAATTCAGCTGACCTTTCTTCATGATCCGCTCGCTGCCTGCCCCATAAAAAAACGGTGATTGGTTGGAACACTGTTTGTTTTGCTGTGGAAAGGTTGATAGCACCAATTGTTTTTTTTGGCATATCTCGGACCCTAGGCTGACCAGAGAGACGCGTTGTTGTTGTTTTTTTTTTTTTTACAGCTGATTTATGGGGCAGGCAGCGAGCGGATCGTGAAGAAAGTTCAGCTGAATTTGACACTTTATGTTTCAGGCTTGAAATCGCTGATACAACCTTTAACGTTATAATAAACCCAAACTCACACCAATATGCAGAGATAAAGTTTGAGACATTAAACTTTATGTAAATGATAAATGTTTGTGTGGAGCAGCATTTACTGTGAACAGAGCCGTTCTGAGACGCACATATGTAACCTGCGCATATGTTAAACCTGCATTGCAAATTTATTAAAATTGAATTGTAGCGTTTTTTTTAATTTTAAATGCTCTTGAATTAGCATTATCCTTTATTTATATTTTTTAAATGGGTTTAATAACCATACAGTCTTGGAGAACGGTCTAAAAATGCATTTCATGTATTCTCGTCTGTGGAATCCACCACTTCCAGTATTTTGCTGGTTACTCCACAAAGGCAAATTGCAGTCAAGGATTTTTTTATTTTAAATCGAGCACTTGAATTAAATCAAAGAATCATGCCAGCCCTAATCTGCACTGTAATATTTGAAAAATGACGTTTGTTAACTAAATGTGAACAATAAGGGGGTTGGCAATTGTTAATCTGATTGAATTAAATAAAATTTTCTAGCTCAGTATTTCTAACAACTGTCAAGGTCAAGCTTGTTTTCTCTCTGGAAACATACAGGGGTCGTTCAGGGTAACTGAATCACATTGCACTATTGGGAAATTTGTTTATTTCAGTCCATAAATCATTATAGGGCTTCAGACCTATCTGTTTCAGACAGGAGCGTGTCAGTATCAGTCTGTTTATCGATCTCTGTTGATCAGGGCTCCCTTCTCTTAAAGGTCACCTGCTTTTGTTTTTAGACAAATGAGTCAGCTATATCAGATGACCCCCTTAGGTCTCCTCTGTGAGCTTATATAGAGAGCTGTAACCCCATCTGGGATTTGGTCTGGCACACAGAAGTCTGTTAGCGCCTTCACACTCCTGTGTGCTAGCTGTTCAGCGTTTACACATCTTCGTTAACTCTAGCCTGGGTCAAACTTGTTGAAAGGATCTAATCCCTGTAGTCACTGAGGATTTCTAAACAAACATTAACAGAAACTAGTGTTGCTTTGAGACCTATAAAAATTATGTTTTTGTACTATGTTTCAAAAAAGCTGATTGATTCAATGCCATGGTTAATGGAAGCCTGTAAATATGAGTTAATTTTGAGATGGTTATGCTTGTTTATACATTATTTCATTAGCTGTTGACTACTAGTGCTGAAGTAGAGTGATTTGTAAATCCTCTGAATAATAATAATTCTTTCTTTTTTATATATATATATATATATATATGTGGACTTTAAGACATAAGCTGTTTGTCATCAAATCCCATTCACACTCTCTCTCACCTCTCTGCTACTGTCGTGTAAAAAAGGCAAAAAGCCCCAAAAATAAAATTTAAGAAAGTGTGGCCACCCTGATATTAAAAAATGTAATTTAGTTTGAGGGTTAATCTGTGTCCATTAAACCTGGATCAGCTTCTGACGATGAATGAAATGAGATTTTGGCTGTGCAATATTCTCAGTCAGAGATAAGATAAGTAGAAAAATCATTTTGCGCAGGTTTCACCTGGCACCTGCAGGACCTGCTGCTATGAGAAATACATTGGTTTTATATATATTTTTCCTTTCGATATCATTCTGTTGTATTAAATGTGCCATCTTTAAGCTTGCATAGAGCAGTCTTCTTCAGCCTTACAGCACTGACTAAATTCAGTAACATAAACGCGTACTGTTCTTCTCCTCTCTTCACAGGCCAGTGAACAGGACATCCTCAAGTATGTTGTAAAGTGGGGCGAACACCAGCTCATCAAGAGGATGGCTGATAGAGGTAACACACGCACACACTAATGTCACTGGATACACAGTTCATCCAAAAATAAAAATTCTCATTTATTTACTCACCCTCATGTCATTCCAAACCTTATATGTGACCCTGGACCACAAAACCAGTCTTAAATAGCACAGGTTTATTTGTAGCAATAGCCAACAATACATTGCATTGGTCAAAATGATAAATTTTTCTTTTATGCCAAAAATCATTAGGATATTAAGTAAATATCGTGTTCCATGAAGATATTTTGTTAATATATTGAACCTTAATTTTTTATTAGTAAGATGCATTGCTAAAAACTTCATTTGGACAACTTAAAAGGCGATTTTTTTTTTTTTTTTTTGCACTCTCAGATTCCAGATTTTCAAATAGTTGTATTTTGGCCAAATATTGTCCTATCCTAACAAATCATACATCAATGGAAAGCTAATTTATTCATATATTAAAAATACCAATTCATTTTATTTGATCAAAAATACAGTAAAAACAGCAATATTATTGCAATTTAAAGTAACTATTTCCTATTTTATATATTTTAAACTGTAATTTATTCTTATGATGGCAAAACTGAATTTTCAGCAGCCATTACTTCAGTCTTCAGTGTCAAATCATTTTTAATATCCTGATTTTCTGCTCAAGAAACATTTTTTTATCAGTTTTGAAAGTCGTTGTGCTGTTTTTTTTTGTGAATAAATGATCATTTTTGTTTTCTGAAAACATTTATTTGAAATAGAAATATTTTGTAACATCATGAACATTGTTACTTATGATCACTTTTGATCACTTAAATACATTTTTTCTAGATTGAAGTATTAATTTCTTATGTGCTATCCCAAAATGTTTAAACCGAAATGTTTATTACAAGAATCATTACATAACATATTTCATACAGTGACAGTCCATAGTGGCCATGTCTGTCAGACAAAAATGGATGGAACATTCATGGCATATATAATATTATAACATTATAACATCTTCTTAACCTCTTAAGTGTCACCCCACCCCCCTTTTTTGAACATAGAAATGAAAGTGCATTATCAAAACTTAAATCATTATAATTCATGAGCTTTTTGGAATACAGACCTGTGGTTGTTTTTCTTTTTAAAAATGACAACCTGCAGATTATTGCAGGAGTGGAATCATTTCAAAATATTAAAGTATCAAAAGGTTATAGAAGTTTAAATTTACTCTGAAGAAAATCCACTGTACCAAATTGTATTTATTTGATATAAAATAAATATTTTACAAAATATTTTTGAATCCATTGCTGTAAAATTAAAGCCTTATGTCTAAATAAGTTATGTTCCAAATTTGAAGTTGATATTAAAAAAAGATATGAGATTTTATTTAGCCACCGGCTGCCATCCAAACTCCATTTTTGACACATTTTTCTGTCACAGTTGTCTATAGTCTAAATCAATATTATCTCTATTACAAAATAATCACCAGATATGGAATCTTGAGGCTTGGACCTTTTTAGACAATATGCATTGGAAATGAGCAGCTCACATATTCTGCTAAACTTCTTCTTTTGTGTTCCACGGATGAAAGAAAGTCATACAGGTTTGGAACGACCTGAAGGTAACAAAGTAACATCAGGATTTCTATTTGAATTTTGAACTATTCCTCCATCTACTCCACACACACGCACACATACTTTTCTCTAGGCTGAACTTTTTTCTCTGCTGCTGAATTTGTCCCTGTTTCCACCTCTTGCTATAGATGGAGGTTTGAACTATGCCAGTCTAATGATTTATTCCCCAATCCTCCTAATGTCTAGTAATGACTCTGACTGGCTCAGCTCTGAGAAATCAGGCCAAGTGCTCTGCAATACAGAAGCGTAGCATATGGCTGGCGGCTCCAGACCTGGGTCTGCAATTGCTCTGTGTACCCAACAGAATCAAATATACCCGGACTAACACTATCTTGAACGTTTATAGCCGGTGCCAAACCGCAAACACGATCTCTGATTGCTTTTCTCCCAGAACACATTCGAAAGGGAAACAGCAATTCACCAATTCACCTTCATTTTGTCATTAACACTTTTAATACATGATACTGATTTGCCGTCTGATGTGTAGCTAGTAATTCAGGATCCAATGCAGCACAGCATCCTTAGAGCAGAGGAGCTTAAATTCCTCGCTCAAGGGCATGGCTGCAGTCAGTGAAGCTGCGTGGTGATACGGCTAATCCTCTGGAAGCACACACCCTCCCACCCATCTTTGTCTAATTGTCTATATTGTGGGCTAAAAAAGTTGGGCCACCGTTTCCTCCAACTCAAGTTCTTGTGTGTGTGTGTGTGTGTGTGTGTGTGTGTGTGTGTGTGTGTGTGTGTGTGTGTGTGTGTGTGTGTGTGTGTGTGTGTGTGTGTGTGTGTGTGTGTGTGTGTGTGTGTGTGTGTGTGTGTGTGTGTGTGTGTGTTTGAAACTGTGTTTCTGTGTGTTCCCCAGAGCCTAACCTGTTAAGTGGTACTGCACATAGTGTGAATAAACGTGGCGTGAAAAGAAGGGATCTGGACCTGGAAGAGCTTAAAGAGATTCTCTCTCCACTGCTGCCTTTCGTCAGAACTGAGCACATATTACCAACCAACAGCGAGGTCCTCTCTGACACTGTGAGTGTGTTTGTGTTTCTTTTCTGTTTATGTGTATGTCTTTTAGTTTATACAGTTTAAGCAGGAGCATTCAGCAGCAGTCACACTAGATTTTAGGAACACAGAATTGCTTTTTAGCTCCATGCAGCTTCTAATGCTTACCAAGGTTTCATTTTATTTGATCAAAAATACAGTGAAAATGGTAATATTGTGAAATTTAAAAATGTAAAAAATATTTTTTCTTATTTTAATATATTTTAAAATGTAATTTATTCTTGTGATGGTAAACTCATTTTTCAGCATCATTACCCCAGTCTTCAGTGTCACGTTATCCTCAGAAATCATTCGAATTTGCTGCTTTTTAGCTCCATGCAGCTAATGCTTACCAAGCATTCATTTTATTTGATCAAAAATACAGTAAAAATGGTAATATTGTGAAATATTATTACAATTTAAAATATTCTTATTTAAAAATATTTTAAAATGTAATTTCTTCTTGTAATGGTAAACTGAATTGTCAGCATCATTACTCCAGTCGTCAGTGGCACATGATCCTCAGAAATCATTCTAATATGCTGATTTGGTGCTCAAGAAATTTATCAATTTTGAAAACAGGAAAGAAAATTTTTGTAACATCATAAACATTATTATCGAATTTAATCAATTTTAATGCATCCCTGTTAAATTTAAATATGAATTTCTTTGCAAAATAAAGTTACTATCTCCAAACTAGTATATTATATTACAAAAATGATTATTTAACTTATTTCATACAGTGACGGTCCAGACAGTTTAAAAACAGGAGCATTATGGTACAGTCACGCTAGATTTTATAAACATAATTGCTTTTTAGCTCCATGCAGCTTCTCTTAATTGAAGTTTGAAGTTTCAGTTTTTAAAATAGTTGTGGTCAGTAAGACTATTTCTTTAGTCAGTAATGTTTAAATATTTAATCTTTAAATATTTAAAATCTTTAAATATATTAATATGTGAAATATTTAATACATTAAAAATAATAAATATTTTAATCAGCAAGGGCACATTAAATGGAAAAGTGAAAGTAAAACATTTATCATTTTATATTTTAACAAAATATTTTTTTTCTCTTTTTTTATGTGAACCACATACAAATTCCTTTGTGTCTTATTTTTGAAGAGAATATAGAAAAGAATAGTGTTTAGATCCTGTATTTATCACTCCTCTATTATTATTATTATTTTATTTATTTTTTTACCAAATTTGCACTTAAGCATCTAAACTAAACTGTTTAGGATGGTTCTGTTAATAAAATGCTAACATACCAAATATGAATGCAAGTGAATAAATTTAATACTCACTTTGAGTCCTCTTTAGTCGGTAAAATGCATAGCCACAAGCCAAATGGCTAACATGTTACTTTTGCTTCTCAGTACAGCATACGCTGAATAAAAATGACAAAAATGGTAATTTTGATTGATGTATGAATGGCTACATGCTCTAATTCTCAGTACTGCTCAGGATGTAATTTGCTAGAGAGTAAGAAAACAGATACCCCTATGTACTAATGCTCCAGCAAATTACATCATCTTTCCGTCGTTCGTCTTGACCGCTCTCTTCAAGTATCGGTAAAGACTTTTCCTCTGCTTTTAACAGTTGAAGAGGGGTCTGATCAGCACCCCTCCCTCTGACATGCTGCCCACAGCGGAGGGAGGCAAAGCCAACGCCTGGCTCCGGCAGAAGAGTGCTGGCATTTATGTCCGCCCACGCTTATTCTCTCCTTATGTGGAGGAGGCCAAGGTAGGATACACTTCCTCACCTCACGTACTGTAACATTACAATGAACTAGTGAAGGCAGAAAAGGTTATTAAGAATAACATGATACACCTATTCATTAAATATATCTATGCATCTCATTTGTGAAGTTGGACCACAAAACCAGTCATGTTAGGATAGGACAATATTTGGCCGAGATGCACCTATTTGAAAATCTGGAATCTGAGGGTGCAAAAAAAATCTAAATATTGAGTAAATCACCTTTAAAGTTGTCCAAATTAAGTTTTTGGCATACATGTTATTAATAAAAAATTGTTTTGAATTACAGTAGGAAATTTACAAAGTCTCTTCATGGAACGTGATCTTTACTTAATATTCAAATAATTTTTACTATTAAAGATAGATCGATAATTTTGACCCATACAGTGTATTTGACTTGTTTTGACTTGTTTTGTGGTCCAGGGTCACATTTAAAATACAATTTTTTTTTTAAAGTACTTTTTTAAATGTTATAAATTTATAAAATGTAATTGTAGATTGTGTATCAAATCTCGCATTCATCTTTGTGTTTTCCTCCAGGCGGTTTTAGAGGAGATGATGGTTGAGCAGACCGATCTGGTTAGGCTGCGTATGGTTCGTATGTCCAACGTACCCGACACACTCTACATGGTAAACAATGCCGTCCCCCAGTGTTGTCACATGATCAACCACCAGCAAATGGCTGGCAGCCAGACAGCTCCGCCGTCTGTGGTTGCTAACGAGATACCAGGTGGGTTAAGTGCTCATTCATGCCTTGTAATGATGTAATGTTTCAGCCAATTTTAAAAACTAGGCACATTATATCTGTATAAAATATACCCTACCAGTCAAAGTTTTTGAACCATAAGGTTTTTTTTTTTAAAGAATTCTCTTCTGCTCATCAAGCCTGCATTTATTTGATCCAAAATACAGCAAAACAGTAATATTGTGAAATACTTTACTATTTAAAATAACTCTTTTCTATTTGAATAAATGTGACCCTGCACCACAAAACCAGTCATATTGGTCTTTTTGTAATTATTGAAATATATACATTATATGAAAGCTGAATAAATAAGTTTTCTATTGATTTATGGTTTGTTAGGATAGGACAATATTTGGCCGAGAAACAATTATTTGAACTGCATATTACTAATCAAAAATTAAGTTTTGATATATTTACGGTAGGAAATTTACAAAATATCTTTACTTAATATCTTAATGATTTTTGGCATAAAAGGAAAATCTATCATTTTGACCCATACAATGTATTTTTGGCTATTGCTACAAATATACCCTTGATACTTAAGACTGGTTTTGTGGTCCAGGATCACATATTTTAAAGCGTAATTTATTCCTGTGGTCAAAGAAATTTTTTTTGCATCATTACTCCAGTCTTCAGTGTCACATGATTTTTCGGAGATCATTCTAATATGCTAATTTGCTGTTCAGTAAATATATATATATTTTAATTATTTTTATTATTAGTATTTAAAACCGTTGAGTACAATTTTTTTAAGTATTTAATTAATACTTTTATTTAGCAAAGGATGCTTTATCTTTTATTCATCAAAAGTGATGATAAAGACATTTATAATGTAAAAATTAAAAAATTCTACTCAGCTGTTTTCAACATAATAATAATAAATGTTTTTTGAGCAGCAAATCAGAATATTATAATGATTTCTGAAGGATCGTGTGACTGGAGTAATGATGCTAAAATTGCATTTTAAAATGTATTCAAATAGAAAAGTTATTTTAAATAGTAAAAATATTTCAAAATGGTACTGTTTTTGCTGTACTTTGGATAAAAATACAGGCTTGGTGAGTAGAAGAGACTTCTTTAAAAAAAAAACATTACAAACCTTACTGTTAAAAAATTTGAACACTGATTGTGGTATTCGTGAGTCTGACTCGTTTTATCAAGTAATTTTAGAGAGAATGTGATTTAGTTCACAGAGGCCAAGTAGATCATGTCCTAATCTAGATGTAGTCTCGAATCCCATAAATCAAACTATGAGACATTGTTTTCTCAAGTTAATTTTGCTGTTCTTTTGCAAGAAGCAATTCAGTGTTTTTTTAGGAATATATATTGTGAGTGGGAACATTGGCTTCGTATGTTGGCAAGCTTTGTGGTCCTGTGGGTGTTATATAAAACAATTCAACACCACCAATTTAACAAAACTCTTCTGTTTATTGTCTTATATGCCCATCTTGTATTAATGTTGTTTATCAGCTATATAATACTGTTACCTGCTGTGCTTATTCATCTGTATTTGCACATTAAAGAAGTCATCTGTTTTCCTTTTATCACACTGTCTTTCAGTGCCCAGGTTGGCAGTCGTGAAGGAAATGATCCGTAGGCTGCAGGAGCTGCGTCACACGGACCAGGTGCAGCGAGCGTATGCTCTGAACTGTGGTGAGGGCGCCACAGTCAGCTACGAGCTGCAGATCCGTGTGCTCCGGGAGTTTGGCCTACCTGACGGGGCTGCAGAACTCCTACAGGTAACCCAGCACATCCTGTTTGCGTGGAGACTGACAAGTGTTGCTATGGCTACCGTAGATCTCTCTCTGACTTTCATGTCAGTTAGTATTACCCCAGCCTCGGATGAATACAATTTATTTTCCAATGATTGCAGGCACTCGTACTGATTTTGTTCAAGTAAAAAAGATTAAAAGGGAGAATTGTGCTATTCAGATTTGAACACTCCTTCAATGCATTGCAAATGTCTGTATAAATGTGTATTTGCGTATATAAATTGCCAATCAAACATTATGGATCAGTACTTTTTTTTTATGTTATTCAAGATGCTTTTTCTGCTCATCAAGGCTGCATTTATTAGATCAAAAATACAGAAAAAACAGCAATATTGTCAAATAATATTGCAATTTAAAATAACAGTTTTCTATTTTAATACATTTTAAAATATTAGTTATTTCTGTGATGCAAAGCTGAATTTTCAGCATCACTCCAGTATTCAGTGTCACAGGATTCTTCAGAAATCATTTTATTATGTTGATTTATTATAACTGTTGTGCTGATTAATATTTATACATATTACTGTCATGCTTTTTTCAGGATTCTTTAAAGAGTAAAAAGTTAAAAAGAACAGCATTTATTCAAAATAGAAATGTTTTATAACAATATACACTACTGTTTAAAATTTGTTTAAACTTTTTTTTAAATAAATTAAAATGCTGAATGGTGATTATTTTATATGAATATTATTTGTGACCCTTGACCACAAAACCAGTCTTAAGTCGCTGGGGTATATTTGTAGCAATAGCCAAAAATACATTGTATGGGTCAAAATTATTGATTTTTCTTTTATGCCAAAATCATTAGGAAATTGAGTAAAGATCATGTTTCATGAAGATTTTTTGTAAAATTCCTACTATAAATATATCAAAATGTAATTTTTGATTAGTAATATTGCCCTATCCTAACAAACCATATATCAATAGAAAGCTTATTTATTGAGCTTTCATGTGGTGTATACATCTCAGTTTTGTAAAAAATTACCTTATGACTGGTTTTGTGGTCCGGGGTCACATTTTATTTTAGTATTTTTTTTTTTTTTTTTTGCTGGGGATGTAACGATATCAAAATCTCACAATACGATAATATCTCAATATAAAGTCTACATTATTATTTTTATTTAAAAAAAAGACAAATGTTGACTTTGGGGGAAAAAAATTAAATCAGAAAAAATTGACTTGTATCTGAAATTTAAAGGGGACTCAACTCTTTTTATTTGTAGTATAATGTCTCGGTCTCAGTGTTTTAGGAAGCCAAACTAATTAGTATATAATAATAATAACAATTTTATATTGTTATTCCTATAACATTAATAGCCATATATTGTAAAACAGTTTCACTGTAAAATAAATGAGAATGAATATGAATCAATTAAAAAATGTTAAATTGATAAAAAGTGATAGTAAAGACTTACATTGTTACATTTGTTTCATTTTTAATAAATTGTGTTCTTTTTTTATTTATTTAATTCATCAAAGAATCCTGAAAAAGAACCAATGTATATATTAAGCAGCACAACAGTTTCCAGCATTGATAATAAATCAACATATTAGAATGATTTCTGAAGGATCATGCGACACTGAAAGACTTGAGTAATGATGCTGAAAATTCAGCTTTGCATCACAGGAATAAATTATATTCTAAAGTATATTAAAATTATTAAAAACAGTTATTTAAAATTGTAATATTTCAAAATATTAAAAATGTATTTGTATTTTTGATCAAATAAACACAGCCTTGGTAAGCATAATAGACTTCTTACTGGTCCAAAACTTTTAAACGACTGCTTTTTTTAATATAATAAATATTTTATATTTTAATATATTTTAACAATTTATTCTTGTGATACCAGTAAAATACACACATTTCTATTCTAATTATTTAATGACAAAACTTGCCACTTCACATGCAAATACTAGAATTAAAAGACCTTTTACGATAAAGTCAACTATAGTTCATTGAGAATGCAATGTGTGCTTGCACTCCGACACATTTTGGATGGGAATAACTGCATTCATGCACTCCATCACTCTCCGTTATTTTGACTAGCATGTTTCTCCAGTTACTGTGAAGTTCCCTGAGCTCTTGAGCTGCTGTGATATCTTGTTATTCTCACAGTGACTCTCAGTGACCAGTGAACCTACGCTGGATAGTTTCGACGGAGTCAAAGCCTCTTCAGCATACCAGACAGCTTATTACGTCTAATTTTTGAAGCATGTCTAGCACAAACATGCCCTCACGGTTCCATGTGCTGTGTTTCAGAATCCGCACAAATTCTTTCCCGAGGAGCGTTTTGGAGACGAGAGTCCCGTCCTGGCCTTGCGCCAGTCAGGTCGCTGCCGGGTCAACAGTACACCAGCTGTGGAGAGCATGTTCACTGACCTGGAGGCTCTGGTGGGCTTCCACCCCCCTCTGCCCCCTCCTCCTCCACCCTATCATCCCCCGACCACCCCGGGCCATAGCCAGCAGCAGTATAAAATGGGCTGGAGACCACGGGTCCCCACGCAACCTCCCTCCAGATCTTTCTCCTACCCCTGCAATCACGCACTCCTTCACAGGCAGCCATCTTCCAAGATGGGAAGCCCAGTCTACCCACCAGGAGCCAAGCCCCTGCCTCCAGACTGCACTAATGCACAGGGGGGGAGGAATCTTCATCCTGACAAGCAAATGGTAATTATTTTATAAGAATATTATTTTTTTGTATTTTTTTTTGTTATGGTGTTATGGTATCATATGGTGAGATGCATAGACTGAAAATCAACGCGAGCGTCACGCATTTCAGTATTTGTGTAGTAAACAAAACTGCGTCTCTGCCATTCATACATACGGAGGCAAGCAGAATGTGCAGAATTCATATTTAAACTGTGTGTTTTAATATTCACAGGCACTAGTGACAGACCTACTTTTGATTTATCCAAAAACTGACGTGACATTCCATGCTATAGAGTAAATTCAGTTTTTATGTATAGACTCTGCAATCCCGTCGCGGAGTCTTTGGTTTGGAAACCAAATGACCCTCTCTCACTCTCTCTTTGTAACTTGCACACCTAGATGCGTTCTCAGGTACCGAAATTTGACTTGATGTGAATCAAGTGACCACGATATTAACAATGCCGTTATATCCATATTTTTTTGTATAAATAAGTACATATATAAATGAGGTTTCATTCTAAGTTTTGCTAATGTACATGCTCTAATTTATTCTAAGAACATGGAGCCTGTTATCAACGAGTTCATGCCGGACATCGCCATGGGTGTTTCAGCAATGAGCCTGAAGGAGCGGCGCCTTCCGGAGGTCTCCATGGAGGTGGAGAGTCACGAAGCCCACCCTCACCTTTCCACAGCTCCTCCCATGTCCCACAGCTACTCCAGTCGGCACCCGCACTCCTCCCGCAAGCGGCACGCAGCCGAATCTAAGGCCGAGGGCCCACAACCTGACTTCCCAGATCTCTATGAGTTCCCAGGCCGTCACGTGCCTCCCTACAGTGGACCGGATCTCTACATCCACAGCCGTCAGGCAGGTGGCGGAGCACCACCTCCATCCTACTCCGAGGCTTCAGAATCCCTCCGTTTGGATGTGCTGGAACAGCCTCCGCAGAGACTAGACTTGGCAATCGTCTCACAAGGGGGCGTTGCACAAGCCGTGCAGAGGTCATGGCCCATCAACGAGACGGACCTCACCTGTGGGCTCGGGCCCTCCACAGAACAGTATGAGGAATGGCCTACGGGCCGACGGCCCGCTCCAGAAGGAATGGGGCTTGGCTTAGGAGCGAACGTTGGGTCTGGGGACGAGGGAGGCTTGGGTGCCCGAGACCGCAGGTCACCAAGTAAACCCGATTACCCCTACAGGAAGTCTGCTCTCTGACCCCTGATTAAAAAGAGACTGAGGACTGATTTAAATGCTAAGTGTAAGCTAACAGGTGAGGCACCAGCAGTCCTGCACTTTGTGTTCTTTCGAGGGCCGACAGTATCTTGAAGTGATGAACGCCCATAAGCTGCGCAAACGGCTGCTTTTCTGAAAAGTAAAAGGAGATTTTGTGTGAACTGCTTTGGATAGGTTTTGAACCCAGTAGGGAGTGAGGAGAGCTTGGTTTGGTTGTAAGCACCTGGAAAAGAGATCAAAAATGCTAAATATTTTAATCCAAGTCATCCAAGGACTTCATTAAACAGCCCTGAAAGTATATCCGGGTTCTCAGATTTCACATGCATCTCAGTATATTTCTTTTACTTTCATTTCCCTGAGCAGACTACGATGAGTAGGGAAATATACATTCATCTAGATGCACAGATTTTGTTCCTTAGGAGTAAATTGAAAAAATATGAAGGCAATAAGTTGCGAACTCATTACTTTGTCTAGTCCTTGACAAACAGCTCCTTCTTCTTTTGAGGGCAGAGTGGCAGTAATAGCTCGTGTAATCTGCCGCATTCGCCGGCTTTTACATTAGCCTGTGCAATTTAAGAGCTGAGATGGAACATAAAAGGGAAAACAAATGAAATCCCCTGTCTCCTATGAGGCAACTTATCAGGCATAACAGTGGCACAGATGCACCATTAAATGTGAATGGGGCTTTGTTTTAGCGTGTTTCACAACTCAGATCTGCAGATTCATTCCAGAGTATTTAACTTTAACTTTAAAAACTATCTGTTCTCTCAAACACAAATTTGGCGTCCTCTTGCATTTAGATTTCTCTTTCCAAGGCTGCAGTTGGTGGCATTCCTGAGAGACTACGAATATGGGTTGATCATTATCAGCCTCGTTCTTCAGAACTGTGCAGGACGCTCAACCAAACCAACCTCATGCCACATCCTCGGTCCGTGGGTTCAGTAGGACGGCAGCAGTCCATGGGCGGGAGTTCATTAGCTTTTCTGTGCTAGTTCTGTCAGCAGATGACCAACAATTATGATGTCATGAACAGGCTTTGCAAAAAAAAGAGAATTCTTGGAAGTGTCATGCATTTAGACACAAGTATTTACTTTTGATTTGTTACACAACACTTTAGGAAACGATATCATACACACTGCTGCACACCCTACCTATAGATGAAGTGACTTATTTTAAGCCTTTTTAGCATCCGAAATAACTGTATTCTTAAATAACTGTGCAATAGTGCAGCTTTTTCATTTTAAATATTCATTTTGCTTTCTTCTCCTTACAATAAGAATCTCTCAAGATTATACTGACACAGCAAATATGCAGGCTAGCTCACCTAATATGCCAATTCTGTCATCGTTTACTCATCGTTATGTCGTTCCAAACCTTTATGACTTATTTCTCTCTGTAGAAGACAAAAGAAAACTTTTTGTCCATACAGTCAATGGGGTCCAAAAACATCAACATTGGACCAAAAAACCTTGAGGAATCCTCAAAATATATTTTGCATTCTGCGGAAAGAATATGTCATAACAGATTTGAAACAACGTCAGGGTTAGTGAACGATGACAGCATTTGCATTTCGTGTGAACTATCCCTTTAAGATAATCAACAATAGCCTTTCCCCACAAGTGATGATGGTACTGTATTCTCACACGCTCTTAAATACTATTATATAAGAATCTCTTGTTTTATTAGACCGGATGGGACCTCTGTTGAACATCCAAATGATCCTCGGCTGCATCCATCCCACATTCTTCACTTCGAGTGCTTCTTTCTTTGGAGCACAAGAAGAGATTTATTGGTTGAAAGCACAATGTACTGAGAAATACTAAGAATGTCCTTTTATTTCTTGTCAGATAGAAGTGCTCAGACAGTTTTTTCACTGGTAAAAGGCTTGAGCTTCAGTTGGATGGTCGATCAGACTGTTAAGAACCCACAGTTAGACCAAAGATGAGTTTGGGAGGATGTTTGTGTTGCTTGGTGAATCTCGGAAGAGTTTTATTTTACCCACTGAAACCATCAGGTTGAGATTCATGTTTGTTACACAAACTCTTTGGTGACTGTGGCCATGGAACGAACATTTATCATCGATTGATTTTATCGATTTCTCCCCAGGCACTTTGACTTAGAGAGATGGCCTTAAGAGAGTTGATGTAAGGTTACTGCTGTAACCTTAAGACCCAACCTTGGCTAACGCAGTTCTCTATCTTACATCGCATAAGGTCATCTTTGCCAGAGAGACTCTCTACCTCTGACACAGCTTCTCTCAATATATTTCAATCAATTGGATTTTCCTCTTTACATTTTTTCAACGTATTCAGACCTTGTGAGTATAACCTTGAACATTTAGCATTGAGAGACCATAACCAACAGCTGGAAGTCAGATTTTTTGTAAGGTTCTTCTACTTCTTTTCTTCACACTTGCTGTTTCATCAGAACTTTACAGCACCGTTAAAGGGATAGTTCATCCAAAAATGAAAATTCTGTCATTAATCACTCACCCTCATGTCGTTCCAAACCCGTAAGAGCTTAAGATGTTGAGATACTTTTGATGAAGTCTGAGAGCTGATGTCTCATAGACTATTTTGTCGATGTTCTTGGTACCTTTCTGGACCTGGACTGTGGTAGGACCCATGCTGTCTATGGAGGGTCAGAAAGCTCATCAAAAACATCTTAATGTGTTCCGAAGATGAACAAAGGTCTTGTGGGTTTGGAACAGCATGAGGGTGAGTAATTAATGCCAGAATTTTCATTTTTTGGTGAAATAACCCTTTAAGATATTTGTGCAGAAAGGACAGTTCCATCTTGCACGATAATTTAGTCTATCACAGGTGGAGTTATGGCAGTTAGCATGTGTTCTTCTCCATCTACCCTTGGTTTTTCTTCAGAATTGTTAGCTGCGTGATGCCGTAGGAGTCCTCCTGGATTCCTACTGCAGCCCACCTCTGAGTCAAGCCTGAAAGAGTGATGAACCCTGAGTGGGAGAGCTCCAGTTCGCCGTCCCGCAAAGCTTCAGAGGGTCAGATCTAAAAATAGATCCAGCTTAGACCCTGGCCTGGGGTGCAAGAGATCTCCTCAGGGAGTTGAAGTCATCTGAAGGACTAAGGACTAAGATTGGTAGGAGGATGTCGGACTAAGATTGGTAGGAGGATGTTTGTCTCTCAGAATGTCAAGGACGTAGCTCTACAGTTCTGTGGTTAGCTCTTTACACCAGGCTTATCAAATACAGTTGAGGTCAAAGGTTTACATTACACCTTGCAGAATCTACAAAATGGTAATTATTTTAGCAAAATAAGAGGGATCATATAAAATGCATGTTTTTTTTATTCAGTACTGACCTGAATATGATATTTTTAAATAAAAGACATTTACATATAGTCCACAAGAGAAAATAGTTGAATTTAAAAAATTACCCTGTTGAAAAGTTTACATACACTTGATTCTTAATACTGTGTTGTTACTGAAATAATCCACAGCTGTTTTTTTTTGTTTGTTTTTTTTGTTTAGTGATAGTTGTTTATGAGTCCCTTGATTGTCCTGAACAGTTAAACTGCTCGCTGCTCTACAAAAAAATCCTTCAGGTCCCACAAATTCCTAGCTTTTTTAGCATTTTTGTGAATTTGAACTCTATCCAACAATGACTGTATGATTTTGATATTCATCTTTTCACACTGAGGACAACTGAGAGACTCATATGCAACTGTTACAAAAGGTTCAAATGCTCACTGATGCTTCAGAAGGAGAAAGTATGTGTTAAAAGCCGGGGGTGAAAACTTTTGAACCATCATTTATTACTGCCCTTCCAGAGGTACAGAAGATACTTACATTTTTCAAAGACAAAATAAGTTAAATGTACCCCGATCTCTAAATAATAAAAAAAGTTTTAATGCATTGTGTTTCCTTCTGAAACATCAGTGAGTGTTTGAACCTTCTGTAGCAGTTGCATGTGAGTCCCTCAGTTGTGCTTAGTGTGAAAACATGCATCTCAAAATCATACAGGCATTGTTGGAAAAGGTTCAAATACACAAAAATGCTGAAAAACCAAAAAA
This sequence comes from Garra rufa, assembly GCF_049309525.1. Lineage (NCBI taxonomy): Eukaryota > Metazoa > Chordata > Actinopteri > Cypriniformes > Cyprinidae > Garra > Garra rufa. Next base: position 24,355,056 of record NC_133373.1, read on the forward strand.
TTTGTGGGACCTGAAGGATTTTTCTGAAGAACAGCATGGAGTTTAACTGTTCAGGACAAATTAGGTACTCATGAACAACTAGCACTAACCAAAAAAAAACAAAAAAACAGCTGTGGATCATTTAGGTAACAACACAGTATTAAATCAAGCGTGTGTAAACTTTTGAACGGGGTCATTAAATTCAACTGTTATTTTCTCATGTGGACTATTAACTGCTTTCTTCTTATCCAGGTCAGTACTAAAGAAAAATTAACATGCATTTTGTATGATCCCTCTTCTTTTGGTAAAATAATTAACATTTAGCAGATTCCACAGGGTGTATGTAAACTTCTGACCTTAACTGTGCATGAACGTTAAACGTTATCCACTGGCATATAACAAACTTGAGAATATTGCATGTGTGATTCTCTCAAAATGCAATGCGTCGCAGCCTACTTAAGCCTTCCTTCTCTGACCTCATTCTGCAGCAGAAAGAGGACGAGGGAACCGATTTCCCAACCGCTTTTATTCAGAACAAAAAGATACTTGTTTCAAACTTCATTTTACCTCGCAGATCCTCCAGGTTTCATGTCAGCATGACAACGACGAGTCAATCAACCTGTCACGCGAGTAGTTTTACCACCAGCTCACATGTTCTTCGTTTTAAGTGTCAGAAGCTCTTGTCAAAGAAAAAATTCTCAGTGTTACGGCGTCGTAACTCAGTATTTTTGAGCTTCGAGTCCATCCTTCTGCACCAATGCCATTTTGAATCGGGCCTGACGAGCGAAGACCTCTCAGCCTATTTTTTATTTCCTGTTTTTATGCAACAGTTGCATGTTAGTTTCGATTTTCCAGGCGACTGTTACCTGTAACTCGGAGCGTCGAGTAATTGGCATCAGCACTTCCCTTCGAGGCAGCCGAGAGGAGATCTGAGGTCTGTCATGTCATTCTAGCGAATCGCACTCATGATCCAAAACCGACAGATGGATATTTAGGCCTACTGCTGCTACTCAGAGGTTTTCCTGCCAGCGGAGAACATTATTTCTTGACGTCAATGCCGATCCCAGCGATCTAGTCCCGTGTAGACCCAGCCATGCCTTAATCTTTGAGGAGGTTAGGAAAACTCCTAGATTAGGATCGCCTTCGCCTCTGCTATACTCAGGCCATTTTGAACTGCTAAAGTCATTTATTTCATGTTCTGAAACACCAGATCATTTTGAGGGTGTGTTTTGATTGCTGCAAAAGTCAATGCACAGTTTCGAAGGTATTATTTTGTATTCGAGATGCACACTGACCTCATAATTAATACATTTCTATCACAAATGCTATTTGTGGTCATTTGGGTTTTGTCAGATTTGTGGGTTGCCTGCCTGAGAGACTGTTAGGGAATGAATTGGAAATGCATTTGAGCTCCCAGACGAGGAGTTCAGAACTGGCATGTTGTTTGACGTTAATTTTTCATTGCTTAAGAATAATGGGTTCGTTTTAGCGGGAGGGGCGGAATGAATTTGGCCACCGTGCGTGACATAATCTTAAACCGAGGAATAAAAGCTAGAACAGATGAAGGTACCCATTGCACTAAATTTTTGATGGCGATATGTGTAAGGTTTGTTGTGGAATAGCGCCCCCTGTCGGCGCTCTTGGTTTCTTTTGACTGAAACGTCTGTTGATTCAGTTCTAGAGTCATTTGTCTTAAACATTCATTCCTAATCCTTTTAGTATATTTGCATGGCATCGCGTTATTTATCTCCAAAGTGCCGCAAGGCTGAACTGAACTGAAGGTTTGTGGTTTGGATGTGTGAGAGGCAAGGGAAGTCGTGTTTGCAGACTTATAAGTCGAGATCTCCAGGTTCTCTCTTGTGCTATCTCTCTTACGGAGACGATTTAGTGCCTTCCCTGCCTGAGGCTGGGCTTCCTCCACACCCCTTTTGTCTTATGCAAGCCCTTTCTACAACCCTCTGTTAAAGCGTCTCTTTGTAATACTGTAGCCAACGCTTAGTGTGCATAATGTTTAATTTGTCTTTTTTGTTTCTTCGAAAGATATTTTTCAAGATTTTTGGTACCTTTGATCACAGGCCTCAGAAATATGGTGTTTTGTTGTATGTAAAATGTAAAGTTTTTTATAAATATATATAAGACATGCGATATCTATTTGAGACTTTGTGTGCGTGTGTGTGTATATATATATACACGCGCGCACATACAAAAAAATAAGCATTCTTTTGTGGAGTTGTGGAAAGTGTCTATTTTTCTATTCTTTTCTTTGGCCGGTGTAGTTATGAACTTTACTCTGCAATTAGGTGACTAATGTCTTGGAAATAAATAGTTTTGAGTTATGATGGTGTGTTTGTGTGTGTGTGTGTGTGTGTGTTTTGTTGTTTGCTTGTTTTCATTTGTGACCCTAGACCACAAAACCTCTTAAGTAGCACAGGTATATTTGTAGCAATAGCAAAAAATATGTTGTATGGGTCAAAAATTATTAGGGTATTAAGTAAAGATCATGTTCCATTAAAACATTTTGTACATTTCTAACCGTAAATATATCAAAACTTGATTTTTGATTAGTAATCTGCATTGCTAAGAACTTAATTTGGCGATTTCCTCAATATTTCGATTTTTTTTGCACCCTTCGATTCCAGATTTTCAAATAGTCCTATCCTAACAAACCATAGGTCAATGGAAAGCTTATACAGTTTTCAGATGATTTTGACTGACACATGACTGAAAAAATGTGACCCTGGATCACTAAACCATTCATTCAAGCTGTCAGATGAGCAGTTAGTAACACCTTCCCATTAGTGGGAAATGGTAGGGCGAAACACAGCGGGTCTCATTCACTAACCAAACAATCTACACAATCACTTTTATGCAGGAATCATGCGGGGAATTGGGTTCCCACTGAAATTTACAATAAATCTAAAACCAACTTAATGTGTATGCAAAATCACAAGCATGGAGGCCTTAAAAACAGCCATTTTTTAAGCTATATAAATAATGTGGAAAGCCCTTATGGATATTGTTTGGGCCTGTTTATGTAAATTACTAGTGTAGCTGCAGGCACTCATTCCCTCAGATTGATCGGGCTCCAGCAGCATTTAAAACTCTTTCCCCATGACTTGTCTGAACATACCTGAAAGTTAAATTGAGACTGAAATTATGGTACATTTTAAAAAACGTTTTTAAAGGTGTAGTTCACTCAAAAATGTTTTGCTCACCCTCGTGCTATCTTAGGTGTATATGACTTTCTTCTTTCAACTGAATACAGTCTAAGTTACATTAAAAATGTCCTGGCTCTTCCAAGCTTTATAATGGCAGTGAATGGGTGTTGAGATTTTAAAGTCCAATAAAGTGCATCCATCCATCATAAAAAGTGCTCCACATGGCTTCAAAGGGTTAATAAAGGCCTTCTGAAATGAAGCGATGTGTTTGTATAAGAAAAATATCTATATTTAAGGGCGTCCTATTATGCTCTTTTACAAAGTTTTTTTTGTTTTGGGGGTGCACTAGAACATGCTCTCATGCTTAGTGGTAAGTATTCTTCACATAATTTACATTATTACAATAGCTTTCTCCCCAGCCTGGCACAAATGGCTCGATTAGTTCCAGGTTTGATGAAGGCCTGCCTTCCGAAAAACAATATGTGTTGTGATTGGTTAGCAGTCCTACTGCGTTGCGATCGTGAACAGCTTAGACAGCGTTTCAGTCCTGCCACGCCCCCTTCTAAAGCAGCTAGTTCTGTGTACAACTGTTAGCGCAAGCTAGATTAAAGTCATTCTTACATTTTAAATATGTATATTTTTCTTACAAAAACACATCGGTTCACTACAGGAGGCTATGATTGATCCCCCCGGAGCCATGAGGCACTTTTTATTATGGAGCAATGCACTTTATTGGACTTGTTTTGGACTGATGGAGAGAAACACCAGTCTATGCCGTTCTAACGCTTGGGAGTGCCAGGATCATTTTTAATATTACTCCAATTGCATTCATCTAAAAGAAGTCAGTCATATACACCTAGAATGCATAGAGGGTGAGTAAATAATACGCTACAGTAGTGTTGGTCCTATCGTCAGCCTGCAAGATCACCCATACATGATATTGTCATTATTAATTTGAATTTCCATAGGCGGGATTTATTTGAATGATATTCTAATGAGCTTTGTGAATATCCAGAAAATACTGCTGTGTAGTCCAAACAAGCCATTGGTTGTAGTTCTTGAAAAGGGATTTTTATAACTAAATATCTCCCTTTGGAGTGGACTTTGAGATTTGTAACTTTGTAGATGTTTTTATGCCCAAACATACACACCACACACTGGCTAAAATTCAAAAAGTGGAAAAGCATAATAGGACCACTTTAAAACTTTGTAAACCATAATCTCTAGCATCCGCTAGCTGTCATATGCACAAAAAATGTTGTAGGATTTTAATGTAAGCCAAGAGGAGACTCATTTGCTGTAAACAAAACTTGGTTCTCGCAAGACTAGCATATTCTCATTGAAGCTTACGCTATGTCTACATCCTATGTTATCTGCTGGAACGCCACTCACTCGTAAACGTGTGTACAATAGTTAGCGGAAGCTAGAGATTAGTTTTAAATATGGATATTTTTCTTTCACAAACACATCAATTCGCGTCAGAAGGCCTTTATTAACCCCTTGGAGCCGTGTAGAGCACTTTTAACGATGGATGGATGCACTTTATTGGACTTCAAAATCTCAACACCCATTCACTGCCATTATAAAGCCTGGAAGAGCCAGGACATTTTTAATATAACTCTGATTGTATATCGTCTGAAAGAAGGAAGTCATATACACCGAGGATGGCTTGAAGGGGAGTAAATCACAGGATGAACTACACCAAGTCTAATGGCCTTGATCAGTTTTTTACCCATTAAAATAGTGTAAAGCTTGATCAGTTATTAACAAAACTCTTAATTATTTAAGAAATCCAAGCAGTGTTTGTGTTCCTGGGATAAACAAGAGACATACGTCACAGGGCCCAAATGTATTACCATGTTTATTTCTCAAAGGTAGGACATTAAAAAGTAACAGAATCTACAAACAAACCAAGTTAAAACAAGATAAAATGAAGAAAGCGTTACTGGACAATTCACAATTGAAATTGAACAATCTGAAAAAGCGCTTGCGTAGGTTTATCTAAACAGATTTTTCCAATAGGCTGTAGAACTATTCACCCTGACATTTATGAATGTGAATATTTGCCATCTCATCAGAACAGAACAAATACTGATCGAGTCATGTGATTGTGACTTCCCCAATAGCCTTCTGTAAATAACGGCACCATTTTAAATTGCTTAAAAGAGAGAAGAGCTCCTGAGGATTGACTGTAATTCCTATTTCTGTGACATTATATTAGTGCTTTACCGAAAATCCATTGTTTTTAATCTTTCCATAATGCATCTGCACACTGAGAGCCAATCGTCATCTCAAACTCAAGCCCTGTTTTAAATGGCAGGATTACAAGAAAAGAATTACAGCTACGTCTTTGGAAACAAAACCATCATCGTCATACAGCACTATACAAGGTTATGAGGGCCTGAATTTGAACTGCATATTTATTTTACAAAACCAGGGGTGGCCTTGAAATGAACAGACTGGGTGGAAAAAAAAAAACGAAGAATTGGATGTAGCTGGTATGGGCGGTTTAACTGCAGTAATACTGGCCTGCGTTGGCTCTTCGTCTCTTGCGGCTTTGCTGCTGTTCGAAAAAATGACGGATGTCCTCAGGTGTCACCACCTAAACAAACAGGGAGGAGAAAATGAACACTAGACAGTACAAACTTGTGTTTAACTAAATCACACATTGAAAAAAGAAGACTGAAAGCCTACTTTTCCTTCTGCAGCAAATCGCTGAAGGTAGTCCTTCAGCTCTGTCTTCATGTCGTTATATTCTGAGGAAAAATCAAACATGAACATCACAGTTAAAGGGATAGTTCATCCAAACCCGCAAGACCTTCGAACATCTTCAGAACACAAATTCAGATACTTTTGATAAAATCCAATAGTTTTCTGACCCTGCATAGACAGCAATGCAACAGACATGTGCCCAGGCCCAGAATTGTAGTAAGGACATTGGTAAAATAGTCCATGTGATATCAGTGGTTAAACTATAATTTTATAAAGCTACAAGAATACTTTTTGTGCACCAAGAAAACAAAAATCACAACTTTATTTAACAATTCTTCTCCTGCGGTCTACGAAGGGTCAGAAAGCTCTTGGATTTCATCAAAAATCAAGAACAAAGGTCTTACAGGTTTAGAATGACATGAGGGTGAGTAATTAATGACAGAATTTCGATTTTTGGGCGAACTATTCCTTTATTATGAGTAGTTTGATTAGAGTTAGTCAGAAAACTAATTAGTTTTGCTTTCACACAGATAAGGACGATAGGTACCACTAAACCCACTAACCATGGATGATCTCCAGCTGCTGAACCCGATCTAGATTGTTAAGGGCCGACATCAAGGGGTCACGACCCTCAGCTCCACTCGCCTGTTCAGCCTGCTCTGTAGACTTGCCTTTGTTCTCATACGCCAGGACAGTGTCCATCTCATCCATGAGGAAAGACACTCCTGCATCTGTATAGAGAACCTAAGCAAAGACCAGAAACAATATTGTGTTTTTTTTGCACCTGAATGGTAGAGAATCGCTCTGTTAATGGGGAAAGCAGTATTATCTGCTCTGTAATGTAAGTCTTTGAGCTGTACCTTGCAGTCGGCACAGGTGCAGAGTTTTGTACGCCAGGCAGACGGCCAGAACACAGAGCCCTGCGGAGTCCGGCTCCTCCCGGAAGCCTTCATCTCTCTCAGTCTGCAACCCGAGCACGAACCCTCCTCAGAGGAACCTTCAGTTTCTTCCTGGTGTTTCCGTTTACAGGCCGATGTCCCGTTGATCTGCACCTGACGGCAGAGAGAAGGTCACTAAATCTTGCTCACTGATTCCTGTCTTAAAATTGTTACAATCATTTAAATTTCTCAGTCAGGCAGCTGAGTTGGCGATCTTGCTAAGAGCAACGAAACAATGTGGTGCAAATGTGGTTTAGCTCGATTCCTTCAAATTACGGCTTAATTGAGACAGATGACGCATATGAGATGAACCAAATCCCCAATGAAAACTCTTTCAGACATGCATCGTCTAAGAGAACTTCTGCCACCTTGTGGTGAGACTTCAAAACAAAGGCAAACGGTCTCTCAACAGCTTTAAATCATCACCCACAAGACCTTTGTTCATCTTCAGAAAACAAATTAAGATATTTTTGATGAAATCCGAGCTTGACAGAGCTTTCTAACCCTGCAACTGACACATTCAAGACCCAGAAAGGTAGTAACAACAATGTTAAAATAGTCCATGTGACAACAGTGGCTCAACCTTAATTTTATGAAGCCATTTTTGTTTTCTTTGCACACTCTCATAACTTCATGAAATTAAGGTTAAGCCACTGATGTCACATGGACTATTTTAACATTGTTGTTACTACCTTTCTGGGCCTTGAACCTGATAGTTGTGTTGCTGTCTATGCAGGGTCAGAAAGCTCTCAGATTTCATCAAAAATACTTAATTTGTGTTCTGAAGATGAGTGTTTGGAACAACATGAGGATGAGTAATCAATGACAGAACATTCATTTTTGGCCGAACTATCTCTTTAAATTAATCTGTCCGTAATAAAATGGACTGAGCAGGAATGAATGGAAAAAACAAGGACACATTACAGCAAACAGTAAGTACCTTCTCATCTCCAGAGCTCTTCGGGTTCTCATTTTTGACCTTCTCCTCTTCATCATTTTCTACCTCCACCTTCACATCCTCCTCTCCTTTGCATGGACTTACTTTTGTTATGGGAGGCACTGATGCAAACAAGACAGAATAAACCTTCACACATGTATAAATGTTCATACTAAATTTTCATAGTAAATATCTGTAAATGCAAAAGCAAAAAACACATACCATTACCTGCAATATGTGCAGCATAGTTCCAAAGGAAAGGTGTTTTGTTCATGCATGACTCGCAGATCATCTCTTGCAGCTCCACACAGTCTGGCACTGTGCAGCCTAAATGCTGAGAGAAACACACAGAGATGCTTTCAAACATTTTAACCTGAATATATTACGTTCCTCATCTACACAGACAAAGAACAGTAAATCATGTTCATGCCCTGCCTGACTGTAATCTGATTTGAAACTAACCCGACCGTGGAACCAGTCCTCACACGCGATACACTGGATCATCTCATCTGGAACCTGAAGAGAGAAAGCATTGTTCATGTATGTAACCTACTGTATGTAATAGAGTTTTTTCACAACGTGTCATCAATTGGACGTAAACAATGCCACTGATCCAAACGAAACTCAAAGCATATTTTTGCTGATTATTGCTGCTGAAAATGATCCCTTATTGTCATGTTTTGGGCTGTAATAATCGGTCAGACCGGGAAAAACATTTGGAGTACTTTAGACTGAAAAAAGTTATAACAAGAGTGCAAAAAACTGTCATTTGTGGTTGGTCAAACTAAACCTGGATTTCTGGAGCAAGAATCTTGACAACATTTATGTTTGTTCTTATCATTTCCAGTCAGGTAGGTGAAATATTAGGCTAATATCTTAATACTGCTGTATGTATCTTTACCACCTATTAACTTAAGTTTGTCAAAATATTGCACCCTTCCCTGCTTACTAATTCCGTCTCTATATGATTTAGCAGCTTCCACACTTTTTTTGTCCATGGTTTAGACAGCATAAATTAGCAGAACAACGTATTCAGTAGTACATTAACTGTGCAATCCATGCCGCCGTTTACATCTGAGTATCGCCAATATGGCCATGCATTCGTGTAACTGACCAAACCGTGACGCAAGTGCAAACCCTCTATATAATAGTGACTCTACTATTCAAAAACCTGCATCTGAATATGGATTCATAATTAAAAAGTTACAATATACAACTATAGAATGCTACTCAATTGAAACACATTACCTCGTCCTCTGGATCTGGGTAGGGTCTGTCACATGTGCAATACAAGCCAAAGAAATTGTGGCTGTATTTGTTCCCTGAATTCACTTTTTCTTTATCCTGCATAACAGAAATTCATCAAGTTAGGAAAATAAAAACGGAATGACAAATTCAAACTCACAGTAAAATGTATCTTACCGCAAATAGCTTGCACTCCTTTTCCCCAAACTTGTCATTTCCACAATCACACCGAAAATTCCTGTATTTTTAATAAGGATTAAATAATATATCACAATGCCTCTGCAAACAGAATTTAAAGTAGGACCTGTGTGTAATTCAATCTAAACCATCTAAGAAAACCTGATCCCTAAAGTTTTAATTCATCCAGATCTCCATTTTTTTTTAACATTAAACCACCAAAACAATAAAAAATATGTTTTTGTGACAGGTATCACTCACGTCTTCACTCACATTGTTTATGATGCAGCCAGTGCAAATAAAGTTGAGGTCAAACGTTTACATACTCTTGCAGAATCTACAAAATGTGAATTATTTTACTAAAGTAAGAGGGATCATACAACATGTTTGTTTGTTTTTTATTTAGTACTAACCTGAATACGATATAAAAGATGTTTACATATAGTCCACAAGAGAAAATAATAGATGAATTTATAAATATGACCCTGTTCAAAAGTTTACACGCACTTGATTCTTAATACTGTTGTTACCTAAATGATCCACAGCTGTGTTTTTTTGTTTTGTTTAGTGATAGTTGCTCATGAGTCCCTTGTTTGTCCTGAACAGTTAAGAAAAATCCTTCAGGTCCCACAAATTCTTTGTTTTTGTTTTTAGCATTTTGGTGTATCTGATCCCTTTCCAGCAATGACTGTATGATTTTGAGACCCATCTTTTCACACTAAGGACAACTGAGGGACTCATTTGCAACTATTACAGAAGCTTCAAACGCTCACTGATGCTTCAAAAGGAAACACACCCGGCATTAAGAGCCGGGGGTGAAAAACTTTTGAACAGAATGAAGATATGTACATTTTTCTTATTTTGCCTAAATATATTTTTTAATTTAGTACTGCCCTTCAGAAGCTACAAAAGATACTTACATGTTTCCCAGAAGACAGTCTAATCTTCAAATGTAAGGTTTCACCCCGACTCTGAATGCATTGTTTTTCCTTCTGGAGCATCAGTGAGTGTTTGAACCTTCTGTAACAGTTGCATATGAGTCCCTCAGTTGTCCTCAGTGTGAAAGGATGGATCTCAAAACCATACAGTTATCGTTGGAAAAGGTTCAAATACACAAAAATGCTGAAAAACCATCATAGGTTTTCATCATAGGACCTGGAGGATTTTACTGAAGAACAGCGAGCAGTTTAACTGTTCAGGACAAACAATGGACTCATGAACAACTATCACTAAAAACAGAAAAAACACAGCTGCGGATCATTCAGGCAACAACACAGTATTAAGAATCAAGCATATGTAAACTTTTGAACGAGGTCATTTTTAAAATGTATCTATTATTTTCTCTTGTGGACTATATGTAAACATCTTTTATGTGAAAAATGACCCCTCTTATTTTGGTAAAATAATAAACATTTTGCAGCTTCTGCAAGGTGTAGCCTAGGTAAACTTTTGACTTCAACTGTACGTAAAGGAAAACACATCTAAATAATCTTACTGTCATACAAATTAGACTAATTAATATGCAAAATGTACATGGAAACTCATCAGAAGACCAATCAGCCTCTGCTTAAATGGGTTAGAGCAGCAGAAAATGTACCTTCTAACATAATATCACAGTTTGAGTGGTAATTTTAGATGGATTGTGGAAATATTCACCTCTTGGTATATAGCTCAAAAAGGTCATGGCCTTCATGGCACTTGTAAGAACATGCCAGGCAGATGCCAGCTGGCTCTCCTCCCTTTGGTGTGCACGTGTTGCAGGCATACAGAGCTTGACGCTTCACATATCCCTGTCAGGACAAAAAAAATCACCTTGTTTTCAGGATATTAACGTATTGTCTTTTAGGAATATGGATGTAAATACAGAACATCTGCTCACAGGCAACCTGCTTTATCCTGCTATTATCTGTTTGTAAGGTTTATTTCCAACAAATAGATGCAGCATCGACGCATCAATAATAATGTTTTATACTAAAACCCAAATCAAAACAATCCTATTAAGATTTTAAAAGAATTAACGTTATGTTGAAAACCAAGATGAAACAGGCTGTGTTGAGGTACAATCCGCATGCTAAAAACGGATTATAGGAATAGTCTGCGTTTACATAAAGATGTCAAACCTCTGGATACGAGCATTTCTCTGAATCACTTCCTCCAAGAACAGCGGAGGCTTCGTTCTCCAGTTCTTCATCCTCCTCTAAGACGTCCACCAGAGATACAGTAGCCTCCTCCTCTCCATCATTTGCCGCCATCCTTGAAGAGACGAGTGCAAAAAAATGTTTCTAGTTCCTGTTCCAGGGCACGAAACGAGTCACGAACTAACTCGACTGTCAACGAAATCACCTTTTACTGAAGACAGCGGGCCCTCTGTAACAAAACTAAAGGAGAGATGTGGGAAAGTGTCATGCAATTTGACATTACCCGAACAAATTCTCGGGATTAACTGTGACAATAACAAAACCAATGCTGCTTCCGGTTTATGCAAATACAAGCTGTTTTGGCGGGAGAGTTGCGGGAATTGTAAATAGAATTTATTATTTCAGAGCTTTTTGTCTGACAAATGTGTATTAATACATGACACCCACATTACCTCAGTGATTCTGGATGAACATAAAAAATAGGAATTTTCGCAAAAACAATTTGATAGGTCGAAGTTCAAAGGGTAGATTAGTGTTGCCATGTCCACGTATTACACCGCTCATAATTAGTTTGTCACTTATTGGTGTGCTTTTTTGTTGTTGTTTTTTTTTTTTTTTGCATATACCCTACCAGTCAAAAGTTTTTGAACAGTCAGATTTTTAATGCTTTTTAAAGAAGTCTCTTTTACTCACCAAGCCTGCGTTTATTTGATTTAAAATACAGCAAAAGCAGTAATACTGTTAAATATTTCAACCATTTAAAATAACTGCTTTCTATTTGAATATATTTTAAAATGTAATTTATTCCTGTGATCAAAGTTAAATTCTTAGCATCATTACTTCAGTCTTCAGTGTCACATGATCTTTCAGAAATCATTCTAATATACTGATTTGCTGTTCAAGAAACGTTTTTTATTATTATCATCAATATTTTAAACAGTACATTTTTCAGGATTCTTTGATGAATAGAAAGACCCAAAGATCAGCATTTATCTGAAATAAAAAAGCTTTTGTAATATTATACACAATACCATTCAAAAGCTTGAAGTCAGTATTATTTATTTATTTATTTTGGTAAAGAAATTTAATTATTTTTTTTAGCAAGGATGCTTTAAAATGATCAAAAGTGAGGATAAAGACATTTATAATGTTTCAAAAGATTTCTATTTCAGATAAATGCTGTTAAAATTAAGCTTTTCAACATAATAATAATAATAATAAATGTTTTTGAGCAGCAAATCAGAAATAAGTTACATTTGAAAATATATTCAAAAAGAAAATAGCTGTACTTCGGATCAAATAAATGCAGGCTTGGAGAGCAGAAGAGACCTTTTTAAAACATTCAAAATCTGACTGGTAGTGTATATTTAAAAATACTTCCATTGTCTTCCATTACATTCATGTTTGTCTTTTGTTACAATAGTTAATTTGCTGCATGTTGCATTGGAATGACCAGTTGTATAGCTATTTTATTATGTATAACTATGTTTTTGTTTGTTGACATACACTACCAGTCAACCGTAGAACTGCAAAAGCAATAATACAGTATTTGAGCTATTTTTGTAAAATTATATAATTACTGATAATAATTCTAATATTTTGAAAAATGTTGTAGTTCAGCCTGTAATGTATTTCATTCTATTTTATAAATCATTAATTAGATATTCAATTTTTTTTAGTCCATTTTGCGTGGTTTTCTTGTAAGATCTGGCAACCGAGTTACAGTGTGCATCTGCAATATGGCAGCGTGCGAGCTGAAGGGAGAGCTAAAGTACCGAGATGGACAGACAAATCCGGTTACAGTACAAGTAGATGGCAATTTGAAATCACTGATAACTGGCATCAAGAAATTAAACGCTGAGATATCAGAAGTTTTGACGGCTCTTGTTGAACAAGAAAGGGGCTCAACGGAAAACAACAAAGCAGATGTAGATGGTAAGCAGCTAACGTTACAATGAAGACTGGGTCGTTTATGGGAAACCAACAAACTTAACAAACAAACGTAAAATAAATAAAATCATACAATAAAGTCTACGAAGGTGGCTAAAAGTCTCCCCTCAAATGCCAGTGAGCTGCTTAACTTTATTGATATTGCGTTCTGTCACTATGCAAATGTGACACTGGACCACAAAACTAGTCTTAAGTAGCATGGGTATATTTGCAGCTATAGCCAAAAATACTTTGTATGGGCCAAAATTATCTATTTTTTAATGCCAAAAATCATGTTCCATGAAGATACTTTTAATTACCTACCGTAAATATATCAAAACTTACTTAATTTTTGATTATTAATATGCATTGCTAAGAACGTCATTTAGACGTCTTTAAATGCAATTTTCTCAATTATAAATTTTTTCAGATCCAAGATTTTCAAATAGTTGTATCTCGGACAAATATTGTCCTATTCTAACAAACCATACGTTTATGGAGAGCTTACCTAGCTCAATTAAAAAAAAAAAAAAAAAGACCCTTGTGACTGGTTTTGTGGTCCAGGTTCACAAATATGTTAAGTAGTGTCCCAATTGTCTTCAGTTTATTTTCTTACTAACTTTAAAAATTATTTATTACTTCCATATTCTTATTACAGTTAAGTCATTTTCGGTCAATTCTGTCATATTTATTATTTTATCTCATTTTGTGAGTTCTTTCTGTTTTTGAAATGCATTATAGATGATGAAGAAGAGGACAGTGACGAAGAGGAGAGTACCACAAAAATGGCCACCAAAAAGTCAAACTCAGAACCTCCAAACAAGCGGATAAAGACCTTGCGGTCATGATATTCACAGCGGTCTATATTTTGTAATGGCCTTTATTACATAAAGATGTTTTGTTACATCAATACATAATCTCTTCAGAAAAACCTTTATGTCAGCCACAAGTTTAAGACAATGTTGCCTTATTTTGTTCCAATTTTTGTTCATGTATGTCTAAGTTATTTTCCATACCTTTAGATTCCTCTAAAAGCTGAAAGCATAACTGTGTGAAGGGAAAATTGTTTGGTCGATACATGTTTCCTGTTATAAAAAGTTACAAATTGACAGTGGTTATCAGTACTTTAGTTTCCTCAGCTAACAGGTAATAATAAACCACTGTGCAATAAACTGGATTCAAGCTATCCCATAAAACGTCTGAGTTTCTGATTGGGAAATCAAAGAGTTTCAAAACAATACACACTGCACATTACATTTCTTTATTGATTTTTGTCAGAATCCAGAGTTGTTTCAAACCACAGTGTATTAAGATTGCAACGGAAAGTTAACAAATACCCATTCAACATTATAAATTCACAGTCAAGCCCTTTTAGACAAAAAACGATTTGCCTTTTTTGAACATTTCAACAAATGATGAAAATCATCCACATGTGACCAAAGACGTCATCACCACAAAGTAAATCAACACATTCAGGTCTGCGAAAAGTTTGAGACACAATTTCTTGTTCCAGACTCATTACAACCTACCACACCCAACAAGTCTAAATAACCTTTGCATTTCATATGAAAGATACGATTATTTACGCTGTAAAGTGATGCCAAAATCTCTCAACAGTAAGACGTGAGATTGAGATCACAACCATTCCATATAGACATGAATATGAACATTTTCTGAAACACAGATGTCATTTCTCTGAGGACACTTGATTATCACTATGATACATGATAACACAAATAAAAGAATTGGAGAAAATACTCTTTCCATCTCTAGAGCTGACAAGAAACCATACTTGAACAAAGAGTATCCATCAAATTTTTTTTATACAAAAGTTTCTTATTACACCGTCCTTTGTTCCTGCCTTGAGTGCAATTATATTCAAAACAAATGGAAAATACATATGTCGTACCGCTGTCAGCAGTTGTCTTATTTTCCACTGGAGTTGAGAACAAACGCCTGGAGCATTAAAGTGACACTAAAAATCCATTGGCCTCAGTACTGAAATGTTAACGGTCCACATTTTTATTCATCTTGATTTATAGTGAATCTACCCACCATTAGACGTGTAATTCAAGTAGCTCAACAAGCATCTCCACATCTTGGACAATGGCTTACTTGCCTCCTTTTTAGGCTACTTAAATTTCATTCATCAAATTTCACTATAATTATAAAAGTTAAATCAAGACAACGCTTCTAAAAAAAAGTACCGTAAGACTGAGCTAGACATGGAAAATACTTCTGGATCCTATTATAAATCTACAAGACTTAAAACACAACAATTTTGCCATTCAGCTTGAAAGAGTATGAAACATCACCTATAGTCTATTTTCTTTGTTGCTGAAAATACACAATAAAAACTGGTGTGGAACTGCAAGTGACTTAAACAATTAGTTGTTAAAGAAAGCACTCAAGAAAAAGAATCCTAAACACATTCCCCTTTTAATTCCTACATTTATGAATGCACTTTTGTATCACCCAACCCTTAAGACACCAAACTGTATGGTACCAAAATCTCTTTAAGTGTCAATCAGCTGCAGTCTGCTGATCTGATTGGAGGCCTTGGCGAAAGTTTGGTGACGGTTGCAGAGAACAGCAAGGCAGATGGGCAGAATGCAGTATCCTATAGTCTTGGGGTCCGCCCTTGTGCAGGAGTAAAGGAATAGAAACACCTGGAGGTAGGGAATGAGGAAAATGGTGGCCCACACCCAGAAGGGCAAGAGGAGAAGTCTTGTTTTCAGAGTCACCATCCATGAGGTTGAAGATGGGGAAGAGGAAGAAGCATCTCCCGACCATTTCGCCTGCGTTCCAGCCGCCTTTTCTACTTGTGCCAGCGCAAGTCGGTTGTATGTTTGGCTGATCTCAAAGATGTAATAGACTGCAGCGACGCTAGCCAACAAGTAGAGTCCGACACCTATCCACCCCATCCGCTGGCGGAAATTCATCATTCTCCATGCTCTTCTCTGGAGAAACAAAGACAGAAATGCAAGCACTGACAAAAAAAACAAACATTTATGTGGTTGTGAAATCATGTGATCACTTTTGAAGTTTCAGAAAATAAAAATTAAAACAGCTAAGCTTAATCTATAAACTATTACTGTTGTCAAATGATTGTTAAACATACTAGGAAATATTTAGTTATATCCACTTAAAATGCAACATTAAAATATTTTAAAACATCAAAACATTAGCTTCTTTGATGTTGTACGAAACGCTTTCCTAAACCATTCATTCTAAAACTGTAGCATTAAATAAACAAAGAGGAAGTCCTTCAAACACAAGACACCTCACCATCTGGAGATTTCTCAAAGCTGTTGACTAGCACTGTTGTTTTATTATAGTGACACGCCCCTGTTTTATCGACTAAACACATGATTCTGACTGAGCGTTACTTACTGTGATCACACGATCAATCCATTTTGCGCGGTTTTCTGGACAATATGTTTCTCAAGCTAAAACACACAATGCTGTCACAGGATTGTTGTCATAGGACTCACTTCCTGGAATAGCAACATCCGGGAAGTTTCCTTTGAATCTTCGCCGACTTTATTATTAACCTCGCAAAGGACTCTACTGCCCCCCAGAGCACCTCTGTCATATATACAACACCAGATATTTTAATATATGTTGTAACCACTGCCCTATAATAGATAATGTGGTTGTAAAACGGTTGACGGCTATAACACCAACAGTTTAACCAAGCACAAATTCACTACAGTGGTCAAATCACTATCATACATGACAGCAGCAGTTGTTGGACTGTTGTAAAATTAAAAGAGATTTAGAGCACTAAAACAATTTTGAGATAAGAAAAAGAGTAATCTCCATATCCCTAAACAAATCCTTCACAGAAAACCAGCCTTCTGCATTTTTACATTTTCTAAAATATATAATTTTGTGATTTAGCCTATTTTATTTTGTGATTTTTGCTGCTTTTTAAGAGAAAAATTTCCCAGAATGTCAAACTTCTTTTCCAAGACTTGTAGGGACCGTACATTTGTGACCCTGGACCACAAAACCAGTCTTAAGTCGCTGGGGTATATTTGTAGCAATAGCCAAAAATACATAGTATGGGTCAAAATTATTGATTTTTCTTTTATGCCAAAAATCATTAGGAAACTAAGTAAAGATTTTTTGTAAAATTCCTACTATAAATATATCAAAATTTAATTTGATTAGTAATATGCATTGTTAAGAACTTAATTTGGACAACTTTAAAGGTGATTTTCTCAATATTTTGAATTTTTTGCACCCTCAGATTCCAGATTTTCAAATAGATGTATCTCGGCCAAATATTGCCCTATCCTAACAAACCATATATCAATAGAAAGCTTATTTATTGAGCTTTCATATGTATATATCTCAGTTTTGTCAAATTTAACCTTATGACTGGTTTTGTGGTCCAGGGTCACATTTGGTCTACATACACTATATTGCCAAAAGTATTGGGACACCCCCTTCTAATGAAAAGGTTTGACTACTTACTAGTGATTTCCATACAAATCTTAATGTTTAAGCATGTAATGATATTCTAGGAAATTGTGTGCTTCTAATTTTAGTTCTACTCTAACATGACAATGCCTTTGTGTATAAGGCAAGATTCATAGAGAAATGATTGATTCAGTCAGTGTGGAAGAACTTGACTGGTCTGCATAAAGCCAAGTCCAAATCTCAGCTGAACTCCTCTGGTTTGACTTTAAATGCAACCTTGAGCCAAAAACTCGACACCAAACACCAATGACTTGTACATACACTATGGACAAAAGTATTGGGACACCCCCTTCTTTAGAACAGAAAAAGGCACTTCCAAAACTGTGGCAACAAAGATTGCACCAGTTTTGGAAGTGTATAAAATGACTGTACCCATATGTACAAGTCATTGGTGTTTAGTAATGAGTTTTTGGCTCAACTTCTGCATTTAAAGTCACTGGGGTTAGGAATTGGCTTTATGCAGACCAGTCAAGTTCTTCCACACTGACTGAATCAATCATTTCTATCTGAACCTTGCTTTATACACAGAGGCATTGCCATGTTAGAATAGAAAAGGGTTGTGTCCAAACTGTTGCTACAAAATGAGAAGCACACAATTACCTAGAATATCATTATATACTTAAACATTAAGATTTTTACTCATGGAAATTATTAAAGTAGTTAAACCTGTTCATTAGAAGGGGTGTCCCAATACTTTTGGCAATATAATGTATATTATAGGGTCCAATGTGTTAAGTAATTAATTTCTGTAATTTAATTGTATTTCCCTTGAAAAAGTAAGGAGGTTACTAAATTCTAATGTAATAGCATTAAATCAACATTTAACATCTAATGTTAAATTGTGTGTTTTTAACCTTCTCCCTTTAAATATTTTGACCGATTCAAGAATAATTTATGCAATTTTGTATTATTTATTTGAAAGAATTAAAATAGAGGTTCCGTGTCTATTTTTCCTTGTATTGTAGACAAAGCTTGACCAGTAATTGTTACTGTCATTATTTTACCTTTAAATCACATATTTAAATATTACAAATAGCCTATATACTATAAACTATAGTATTTTATCTGAAAATATTTTTTATACACTACCAGTCAAAGGTTTTTGGACAATAAAATTTGTAATGTCTCTTCTGCTCACCAAGCCTGCATTTATTTGATCCAAAGTACAGCAAAAACAGGAAAATTTAGAAATATTTGTATTATTTAATGAACTGTTTTCTATTTGAATATTTTTTTTAAATATCATTTATTACTGTGATTTCAAAGCTGAATTTTTAGGCATCATAACTCTAGTTACGTGATCCTTCAGAAATCATTCTAATATTTTAATTTGCTGTTCAGAAAAAAAATATTTTTAATTTAGTCTAATTTAGTTAAATTTTTTTACGTTTCTTTGATGAATAGAAAGTTCAGAAATATAAATCTTTTGTAACATTATACATGTCTTTATCATTAATTTTGATCAATTTAAAGCATTCTTGCTAAATAAAAGTATTAATTTCTATAATTTCTTCCAGCCACCCAAAAATAAAAAAATACACTAACTCCAAGCTTTTGAATGGTATAGTGTATAATGTCACAAAAGCTTTTTATTTCAAATAAATGCTGATCTTTCGATCTTTCTATTCATCAAAGAATTAAAAAAGTACTGTTTTTAATATTATTCATATTAATAATAATAATAAAAGCAAAGCAGCATATTAGAATGATTTCTGAAGGATCATGTGACACTGAAGACTGAAGACACTGAAGATAAATTAGCCTAGTACATTTTAAAATATATTCCAATTGAAAGCAGTTTTTTCAAGAAATAAAAATATTTCACAGTATTACTGCTTTTCCTGTATTTTGAAATACAATGCAGGCTTGGTGAGCAGAAGAGACTTCTTCTTTAAAAAACATTAAAAATCGTACTGTTCAAAAACATTTGACTGGTAGGTAGTGTAATTGAAATATAGCTAAAAAGTCGAAAATTATTTGAAATTACTTTAGTCGACACTTTACGTCTCTACCCCTTTTTTAAACTCCTTCTTATTTCTTATTGTGAAAGGTTTGAACTTTGGTACGAAGAAACCAGAGGTGGGTAGTAACGAATTACATTTACTTCGTTACATTTACTTGAGTAAATTTTTGGGGTAACTAGTACTTTTAGAGTATATTTAAAGATAGGTACTTTTACTCTTACTCAAGTACATTTATAGTGAAAAAACTTTACTTTTACTTCGCTACATTTGATGGCGTTTCTCTGTTACTGTCTTCAGAAACGTGTCGTTGGCATTTCCATTTCATGTCTGATAAAACTGCGTTAATACTGCTGTGTATACAGCTGTTACTATGGAAACCGTAATATTTCAGCGCTCCTAAAGCGCCCCCTCGTGACAGATAATTAATTTTTCATTTCCAATACATTTTTTTCAGCTGTTTATGGTCAAATGATTGCAATTATCGACCCATGTTTTTATGCAGCAAACACAGAGTTGTAAATGTAAAAAGTTAAGGTGCCTTCTAAAAATCTAAACAAGTACAGTATAATATTTATGTTTCAAATAAATATAATAAATTATATACTCAATTTATCCCTTTTAATGTTATAAAGGATGAAATGCCATAGAGTAACATATTTTGTTTTTGTGTGAAACTGTATC